>NC_084742.1:35964572-36117072 GCF_033978785.1 Entelurus aequoreus | reverse complement strand
CAGCCATATTAACCAGCCCAAAGGTTCCAATTTGTTTAAGAAATGGATGCACTAGAAACACATCCATCCATCCATCCGTCCATTTTCTACCGCTTGTCCCATTTGTTTTAACATATGCACCATTCAAAACCTGGATAGACACACACTTATCATTTCAGTAGCAAACAGTAAAAGGGGTGACAGTGTGCACTTAAGTGGCATCTGGTAGACAATACATTGAAAAAATTAAAAACAGAAGGCCAACAGTCTAATTTAAATCTTAACAAAAGCTTAGTTTACATTTTAATGGGAATTTTCAATGGGACATTTCTTGCCAATTAGTGGCCACCTTTCCCCAATAGAAGATTACAAAGATGACACTTTTGAAATGTATTCAATATTGTTATAGTAATTTCAAACTCAGCCCCCCCACACACAACAAAAACAAAAAGAAAACCTTCAGAGGACTCCACTGGCCATGTTATTGATGGTATCGATTATTTGGACTTACTTTGGTAATGATGAGAGGTTCTCCGTGCTCCAAGCCGCCCTTGAGCGTGAAGCCCCACGGCGCTCCCCCGCTCAGCTGCACCTGAATGTGGTGGAAAGAGACGAGCTGCTCCACCGTCTCCATTCTTCTTCGGCGTGGCGAGCGAGCGGCACCCGTTTCCCCATCGGCGTCGAGTCCACAATGGATGGATGGACGGACGGATGGATGGAGGCGGTCATGAGTGAAAAAGACCCAAAAGGGGGAGGGAAGAAAGTTTTGTGTGAAGCTAGCGGAGCTAAAAAAATACAACTTCCGGTCAACTATTTACTATTACAGTATTTACACTTCTAAATGCGTGTTTTTTTTGTTGGCGTGATCCCACTCCATTTTTTTGATTAATTTACTTAACAAGTGCTTATGAACGTAAAAAAGTCACCCTCTGTTGCTACATTATCGAGCTAAAGTTTGAGCTTCCGTCTTGACGCTAGCTAGCTTGACTTATCTCCAAAAGTTAGTTAACTTTTAGTCCCGCCCACAAGTCAAACAGTGGAGTGAGCGTGATTGACGCACATCTCCGCCAATGGGAGAGAGGGTTTGTTTGTGGTTTCCCAATTGGAAAACAAGACGCAGGGCTCAGCACTAAGCAGTGCAGCGGCAACCCTTCAATATCAGTTTGTGCTTGTTTTCATGGATTATTCTATAGCCACACATACCAAACGGTGAATCGGGAGAAAATTAGGTTTGACGGTATTATAATCTCGCTTTAGCAATAACTTTTAGCCCCTCCCACAAGTCGAACTGTGGCGGTGATTGATGCAAATCTGCGCCAATAGGAGAAAGGACGTCATCCTTCGACTTTCTCAATACCCGATTAGGGCTGTGAATCTTTGGGTGTCCCACGATTCGATTCAATATCGATTCTTGGGGTCACGATTCGATTCAAAAACGATTTTTTTTTCCCGATTCAAAACGATTCTCTATTCATTCAATACATAGGATTTCAGCAGGATCTACCCCAGTCTGCTGACATGCAAGCAGAGTAGTAGATTTTTGTAAAAAGCTTTTGTAATTGTAAAGGAAAATGTTTTATCAACTGATTGCAATAATATAAATTTGTTTTAACTATTAAATGAACCAAAAATATGACTTATTTTATCTTTGTGAAAATATTGGACACAGTGTGTTGTCAAGCTTATGAGATGCGATGCAAGTGGCTTACATGTAAGCCACAGTGTCACTATTGTTCTTTTTTTTTTTAAATGTCTAATTTTTAATCACTGCTATGTTGAAATTGTAACTAATATTGATACTGTTGTTGATAATATACATTTTTGTTTCACTACTTTTGGTTTGTTCTGTGTCGTGTTTGTGTCTCTTCTCAATTGCTCTGTTTATTGCAGTTCTGAGTGTTGCTGGGTCGGGTTTGGTTTTGGAATTGCATTGTTATGGTATTGCTGTGTATTGTTTTGTTGGATTGATTAATTAAAAAAAATAAATAAATAAATACAAATTAAAAAATAATATACCAATTTTTTTTTAAATTGATTTTTAAAAAAAGAGAATCGATTCTGAATCACACAACGTGAGAATCGCGATTCGAATTCGAATCGATTTTTTCCCACACCCCTAATATATATATATATATATATATATATATGGCGCTGTTTTGTACTTGTTTTAAATATTATTATTTACGTGCTTGCATGTTAATGTTGTAAAAGTTGAATGCTATAAATAAAGGTTAAAAAAAACAACAACAACGTGATCCTTCAACATCATTTGAAAACGGTTTCGCCGTAAACAAAATCAACACATTTAAATATGTTTCTGTGTACGTGTGTGTGTTTTCTATGGGTTAGTTTACCTTATAACCACGGGTAATACACGTTCGTGATCCGCAAAATATCATTTCATCGTCGAGCCAAGGTAAGAGCTTCCGGGATAACTTTTAGCCCCACCCACTATTTTACAGTGTCCGTTAATGGTTAATAAAATAAACGAACAACTTTAAATATACGGTATTACTATATTACTTTTCAAATTGATCCATGTTTGATACTCCATAAATATGCGTTTATTCATTTTGTTATTATCCCTTAAAACTATTATGTTAATAAACTGTTAATCTAAAGTTTAATTCAGGTTTTCTTTTACATTTTAAATGCTGTTTCCGTCTCTCAAAGTACTTTTGGGACCTTTTGTGAAATGTAAAATATATGTTTTACTTAGCCTTCTCCACCGGAGGGCAGCCTTGTGCGCCACCAATTATTACGCACGTTTTACGCAAGGGTCACATGACTTACCTGACCTCCAGTGGGCGGTGCCCACGCTCCCGAGGGGTTAATTGGGGTCACCTGAACGGCGGCAGGCTATTGAGTGCGCAATGGTTCTTGACCCGGCGAGTCTGCTGTGAGTCGCGTCCCCACCACGGCCACGCCGACGATGGTCGCCGCCTGTCGCCTCCTCGGTAGAGCCTGCTAGCGCCTTGGAGATTCTCCCGCCAAACATGCGCGGCCAGCAGAGTTTCCCGCGCGCCCTCGTCCTCTCCCTCCTCGTTATCTCGCTCTGGGGGGTCGTGGTTGGGTCCAAAATGTCTGCCCAAAGCGCGCACCACCGGCCGCTGACTGACGAGCAGACGGCCGACCAGAACCTGCAGTTCATGTTGAGTTTGTACCGCAGCGCGGCGAGACCAGACGGCAGACCCAAACAAAACCGGAAGTTTGGATCCAACACGGTGCGCCTGCTCAAACCCTCCACGTCCGCGGTGCACTACCTGCCCGCCTCCACAGGTGAGGCACACCTGGCAAATTGGAACATGCATAGAACAACCAATATCCAGAAATCTTATCTGGTGCTGTGTTTTATTTCTACTGTGTGGACTTTTTTTAGTGTGCTAAAGTCTTAAAAATAGTAAAAAAAAATGTTTTTAAAAGTCAACATGTGCTTTTACACAAACTTACTAATACTGCACAGCACTTTCCTGCTAGAGTAGTACCTCAAATCAAGGGCCAAATTGGTTCTGTGATAGAGCTCTTAACTCAAAACACTTGTATCTCAAATCAACATGAATGAATGAATGAAAGGAGTTTATATCGGTCATATAATCAACCATTCTGTGTGATAAATTTAACAGCACAGATTATAAATATTAACAATCATACACACACAAAATGAAAAATAGTGACTGAAAAAGGAATAGGCTGAAGTCAAGGCTTATATTTGCCTATCCATTTATTGACTTAAAATTATATTGCCTGGAACATCAACTTTCAAAAAATCAATGAGATGAAAGTAATTGTTGCTACATTTTATAATTTTCCATTATTTCACCTTTCAAGGCTTTCTTAAACCTTAACAAAGAAGTACATGTCTTCAACTCATTACTGAGTTTGTTCCACCATTTAACTCCTAAAACTGAAATACATGTGTATTTTATATTCGTTCTTACTTTACATATTTCAAAAATCAATATCCCCGTAAATTATAGATTTCTCCTCTTCATTTAAATAACCTAAGAATACAAGCTGGAAGGCTGTTGTTCTTTACTCAAAACACAATTTCCATTTTTTTTTAAAACGCAATATCTGAACATTTTACCACATTAAAACTTATGAATAATGGATTGGTAGGTTCATAGTAGCACGCTTTGTGTATTATTCCGATTACCCTTGTTTGAAGTTTAATTATTGGGTCTGTTTGTTTTCTAAACATTTCCCCAAACTTCAACACTTTGTTAGAAATGGAAAAATTAAATAATATAACATATGCAGACATTTCTTATTCAGCATGTGTCTTAATTTATAAAGAATAACAATGGATTTTGATATTTTTCCCTTTATATAGTCAATCTGACATAGTTTATGATCAATTATTATTCCCAAAAACTTAATTTCATATATTCTATCAATTTTCACTAAATTTAATTTTAATTTTGCTTCACAATTTGTGCTTGCACCACTAAACGCAATACATTTAGTTTTCTTATCATTTAATGATAACTTATGAATCTCCTATTGAAATGTAGTGAAATCAATTTAAGTGGCACTTGTCCCTTCCCAAACGGCACCATTTTAACATGTGGGTTTTTTTGTTTTTTAAGAAAACATATTTTCAGATAGGAAATGTAATACAAAAAGAATCAAATAGAATGTATTCAGTCATCTTTATTGTCAATTATTAACATGTGCTGGACAAGCAGGAAACGCGAAACCACCTTGTGTTCTGACTGTAAGATGGATTTTTCAAAAATGCATGCAATCTATGTTTTCATATATCCATGTGTGTTTATATCTGCTATGGGCACTAGGGGACATTTATCTTGGGAACTGAGTGGGTGGGTACTGTAAGGGTATTGAAGATTAGTAATTGATCTTGGGTTTATTACGTTACATATCGCAAAATGTGCATATGCCTCAACTCGTTGTTGCCATGACTCACTATGCTGTACTGTGCAAAATTCAATAAAAATATTTGGGATAATATGAATATAAAATATATAGAAAAAATAAGAGATGTAAAAAAGTCACAATATGTACAATATGTGCATTTTGGAAAAAAGAAAAGAAACCACGACCACCCAAAGATGTGTGTCTAAAATAAAAACAAAACACCAGCAGCAACAACTAATGTGCAAGGACTTGGATTTTGCACAATAAATGTAAAGCATTGAATTAACATACATTTAGAAATAAAATAAATACATATTTAGCGGGGGCAGAGAGAGGCAGTGACTAAATTTAAGCCTGGTGTATACTACATCGTCCCCCCTCCCCCTGCGTTGCCTACGTGCACCACCCAAAAATCCTAGGTTTGCCACGCAGCGCAGAGCTATGATTGGTCAGTTTTTGCCAGGGAGGGTCCCTGAACACAGGCGAGCAGATTATGTGCTTGAAATGCACAAATTATTGTATGAAATAAAACATTGATTAAACACTTGCATGAAAACTGATATTGTGTACTCTACAATTTATTTCTGAAAGTGTCGTATTTCAATGTATTGTTGCGAACAGAAGAAGTCACAAAGTACAACACTTAACTTTTATTGCAAATCTTGTGCTAACAGGTGCTATTCCGACACACGTTCTTTCTCTCACCCACAACACTTCTCATTCTCCGTCAATAATCTTTCAGGCACGGTATATTTACAAACATTTGTGAACTCTGAACATGACCATAGAAGTAACCACCAGCATGTTGTTTACTTAAATAGTTAACAGTTTTGTTTATTTAAAATTCATATATTGGATCTCTCCTGGCCCATGACCGGAACGACCGAATATTGTTGCAAATAATGACCTCTGCCGCGACTCGCCCAGAAGTTGCACAGCCCATCTTCACAAAGGTTTATATATTAAACGACCATTAAAAGTAACCCGATTATTGTGAATGATTAGTTCCAGTGTAGATAAAGTTGTCAATGTTGTGGTTGTATATTGTCACTCTTCACAGGAAGGAAATACACAGTTATTTATACACAGACAGTAAAAATCGCAGGAGACAAAAACTGTCTTCCCCTTGGACATTTTGCCCTTGTTCTCGCCCCAGAGTAACTCGCTGCTCGTTTCTTCGAGAACATGCAAGAACCCTACAACAATGTTGCAAAGGAAAACTTGCCCTGGATTTTTAGTTTTGTCAGTGTTCTTTACACAAACAAATAGTAGGGATTGAAAAACACAATTCCATGCACTGGAATTTCATTGGTACGGTATTTGTTCTTGACATGAACAAGTGGAATGGATGAAATAACGACCATCTCTCTGCCTTTACACTATGAGGAGAATGGACACTGAGACACACATGAGCATATTTTACAGTATATGAATATTTATTTAAACTATGGTTGTGCCGATCCATTTCTTGAAAAAGTGCGTGATGGCCATTGCTGATCAATGCCTTTTGATGATGATTGCAAATCCCCTCTGGCTAATATTGTATTTATTTTTAGCCAACCAGTTGACAAGCTTGCTAATTATGCGTCTCCACTGAGATGCAGAGTCAAACCAGCTCAAATCCAGATTTAGCATCAATGTAACATGGGAAGTCCAATAAAGTTGCGGACAAATCTTTCGATGCCTTAATTTAGGGGTGTTAAACGTACGGCCCGAGAGCCGGTTCAGGCCCGCGTACATGTTTAATCCGGCCTGCGGATGAGTTTGCTAAGTATAAAAATTAACCTGAAATTTTTGAATGAAATAAACTGCTGTTCTAAATGTGTCCACTGTATGTCGCAATAGCAATTCTTTGTATCTTTGTAGATGACGCTACATACAGTCACGATCAAAAGTGTACATACACTTGTAAAGAACATAATGTCATTGCTGTCTTGAGTTTCCAGTCATTTCTACAACTCTTATTTTTTTGTGATGGAGTGATTGAAGCACATACTTGTTGGTCACAAAAACATTCATGAAGTTTGGTTCTTTTATGAATTTATTATGAGTCTACTGAAAATGTGACCAAATCTGCTGGGTCAAAAGTATACATACAGCAATGTTAATATTTGGTTACATGTCCCTTGGCAAGTTTCACTGCAATACGGCGCTTTTGGTAGCCATCCACAAGCTTGTGGCAAGCCTCTGGTTGAATTTTTGACCACTCCTCTTGACTAAATTGGTGCAGTTCAGCTACATTTTTTGGACTTGTTTCTTCAGCATTTTCCACACGTTTAAGTCAGGACTTTGGGAAGGCCACTCTAAAACCTTAATTCCAGCCTGAATTAGCCATTCCTTTACCACTTCTGACATGTGTTCGGGGTCATCGTCCTGTTGGAACACCCAACTGTGCCCAAGACCAAACCTCCGGGCTGATGATTTTAGGTTGTCCTGAAGAATTTGGAGGTAATCCTTCTTTTTCATTGTCCCATTTACTCTCTGTAAAGCACCAGTTCCATTGGCAGCAAAACAGGCCCAGAGCATAATACTACCACCACCATGCCTGACGGTAGGGATGGTGTTCCTGGGATTAAAGGCTTCACCTTTTCTCCTCCAAACATATTGCTGGGTATTGTGGCCAAACAGCTCAATATTTGTTTCATCTGACCAAAGAACTTTCCTCCAGAAGGTCTTGTCTTTGTCCATTTGATGTCATGTTATCGTGCCGTGATTTCACCAGTTCGGCCCACTTGGGGGTAGATTTTTCTCCACATGGTCCCCGATCTAAAATGAGTTTGACACCCCTGCCTTAACTTATTTTGTTTGTCGTCCCGCAGACCACCACTACACCTTCACAGTCCAGTACCACCTGGACACGCTTCCTTCCGAGCAGCTGATCAGAGCCTCCTTCGTCCACCTGCGCTCTTCGTCTTCCCCCGCGTCTCCAAACTCAGATCGGGCGGAGGTCGCGCCTCGGTGCCGAGTCCGGATCAAGTCGCTGGGCAGGGAGAGCCTGGTCACCATGGAGCCTCACCAGCAGTGGACAGAGACGGACATCACTGATCACGTCCTCCTGGGCAAAGAGGACGGCGGCGGCACCGTGAGCCTCACGGCCCAGTACTGGTGCAGCGAGCACAGGCGGTTTGAAGATGAGGGTGACGGCCTCTCTTGGGGCTGGGCTAGTTTTCTCGGAGGGAGGAAATGGCGAGGGGAGTCCCACCTGGAAGCCCCCTCGCTGCTTTTGTACCTGGAAGAGGAGCGGGACGGCAGGGACTGGATGGCGGAGTTGTCCGGGGAAAAAGGGGATGACCTCATGAAGCGATTAGGCAGGTGGCACCCCTTTGTTCGCCATCGCCGCTCCACAGAAAGCAAAGATCCCCTCTTAGATCCCCTGACCACGCCCACCTCCGCCTCCGTCATCTCTGACCTCCCCAAGTACAAACTCAAAGTGAGCGCGCCCAAAAACCGCTGCAAGCTGCACTCCTTCCGCCTGTCCTTCGACGAGCTGGGCTGGGGTCACTACATTGCGCCGCTGGTCTACAACCCTCGCTTCTGCCAGGGCGACTGCCCCCGCGTGCTGACCTACGGCTACCACTCGCCCAACCACGCCATCATTCAGACCATCATCAACGAGCTGGGGGTGGGCGACGTGCCGCCGCCGTCCTGCGTGCCCTACAAGTACATGCCTATGAGCGTGCTGGTGGTGCACAAGAAGAAGGTGGAGTACAAGGAGCTGGAGGACATGGTGGCCAAGTCATGCACATGCCGCTAGACAGGAAGTTGTTCTTTCAGAGTAAAAGCACTTTAAATTAGGCCCTTGACGGCCTTTGAACTGCTGAGCTGGGTCGTTTGTTATGGCTATTTCAAGCAAATAAATATTCCCAACGTGCTGAAAACCAAAAACAACCTCATCCTGTCCAACCATCATGTCCTCTCTCTTGAGCCGTGTGCTCATCTTCAGTCGTGTTTTTAACAATCTTTGCATCACATCAAGGCTGAAGAACTCACAGGAGGCCAGAAGTTGGGGGGTTTTTGTGCACATTTCTTACAAAGAGGATTTTAAAGTGTCGGATGTAAAAAAAAAACTAAAAAAAACGCAAATTCCCTGTGACGTGTCATGCTTACACTTTTGCACTTTGTAACTATTTATATAGCAGGAAGAGGAGGGGGTGTTCAGACAAGATTGTCCATGTGTCAAGAATGCATTCTTTTTATTACGAGTGAAAATTAATAATAAAATAAACCTGCATGTTTTCTAAAGCCTAATCTTGTTCTTTCGTGTTTATCGTACACACATGATATGCATTTGCATAACCCATAACAGCCTGACAAAACCAATATTCACACCACAAGCACTTGGGTGGGCGAATGGCGAAAGCAAGCAAGCAGTCAAAAGACTATCATGGGTCATTTCTAGGTCATGTGTAACAAGTTAACGCATGTGATTAATTGTACAAAGTAATTGCATTAATCACGCATCAATGCATATTACTCACCTGAGGCGATTGCTCTAAGACTGCAAGGGAAGCTCAGCTTCCCCTAAAATGTAAAAAAATAAGTGATTAAATATATAGTGTTGGGACGGCGTGGCGAAGTTGGTAGAGTGGCCGTGCCAGCAATCGGAGGGTTGCTGGTTACTGGGGTTCAATCCCCGCCTTCTACCATCCTAGTCACGTCCGTTGTGTCCTTGGGCAAGACACTTCACCCTTTGCCTCTGATGGCTGCTGGTTAGCGCCTTGCATGGCAGCTCCTGCCATCAGTGTGTGAATGTGTGTGTGAATGGGTGAATGTGGAAATACTGTCAAAGCGCTTTGAGTACCTTGAAGGTAGAAAAGCGCTATACAAGTATAACCCATTTATCGTTTATTATTTATTTGTGTGTACATGTTGACTAAATATGCACTACAACGCGCTCTTTTGTTCAGAATCAGCTTCTTATCACTGGTAACGATGCGGCTTTACTCTCTGTCATTCCCGCAGCTTCACGGTGCTTTAAACTGTGTAGACCAGGGGTCCCCAAACTACGGCCCGTGGGCCGGATCCGGCCCCCCGGCATCCAAAATCAGGCCCACAGGAAGTCCCAAGTTAAAAAAAAAAAATTTTTTAATTTAATTTTTTTTAATCTTTCCTTTCTAATCCATTTTCTACCGTTTGTTACTCTTGGTGTCTCCTAGCCGCTCAGGCAAATCATATTGTCTAAAAATGAATTTTCCCATCGATAACGTGACAATGATAAATGTTGAACATCAATGTTAATTGATGTTAAATGACAAAACGGATTATAAAGACGATGTATATATGTATGTATACATATATATATATATATGTATATACACAGCCTGGCCCCTGGCCAATTTTTTTTAACCCAATGCGGCCCCCGAGTCAAAAAGTTTGGGGACCCCTGGTGTAGACGCTGGCCGTCCACAAAAGAAGCAAAACGAGACGAGTCATTGGCTAAATGCTGGGCTTTGTCCCGCCCATCGGACGCTCAGCGTCTCTGGGGGTCTGTGGGGCAGTGGGCGGGCCTCGGCTGGCCCGGACGCTCAACTTCTGCATGATTGGATGATCTGTCTAAGGCTGATTCCCTTTCTGATTGACAGCGAAATGAGCGAATTGTGTTGTAAACGTCCGTGGGAGCATTTTTCAATATTCATTCTGTTGTTCTGAGTTGAACCGGAGACTTTCCTGATCCTCTTAGCGGCATTTTCTTTGTTAAAAACCACTAGCGACAAATAGAGCTTCTATTCCTGTTGTTTTTGTGTGTTTAGAGACTGACTTCTTTCACTCTGCAGTTTCTGTCCCTACCGAGCAGCGGGTGCTGCTGAGCCCCTCCACCGTCTCAAAGCACTCGCATGCGGACACACGTCGCACTAGCCTTGTGCCAGTCCCAGCTAGCGAGCTAGCTAGGTAGCAAGCTGCACATAATGGCAGATAATTGGAATGTTTTTTTTTATTGAATAACAAACATACTTTTATAATGCACACAGGTGTACAAACGATTGTCATTAGTGGCAAAGATTGGAGATACATCTGCAGGTGTAGAGAGGAGCTTCTCCTGTTTAAAGCGGCTCAAGTCTTTCACCCGCAACACCATGGGCCAGGGTCGTTAAAGCAGCCTAGCTCTGCTGGCCATTGAGAGGACACTTGTCAAATCCCTGGAAAAGACGCCTTCTTGGTACGACAGGGTCACAGATCACTTTCTTAAAAGGGAACGGAGGGTAGAATTTGCGTATAAATAATAAACCAACACATTTTATGATGTAGGCCGAAATTGAGCTTCCCCTCCTTGAGAGACCAGCATCCGCCACTAGTACTCACACAATGTAATTTTACTCCGCATGCTCCTTTATCCTAAAGGTGGAGCAGGCTGTTCTACAGACTGTCAGTGATCAGATCCATGCAAAGATGAGTGAGGAGACTCCGACCCGTGGGCAAATTTCACAATTTTCCTGGACTTTAGATAAGTGTTGCCAAGTTTTGAGCAATTGAATTAGGGACGGCGTGGCGAAGTTGGTAGAGTGGTTCAATTCCCACCTTCTACCTTCCTAGTCATGTCCGTTGTGTCCTTGGGCAAGACACTTCACCCTTTGCCTCTGATGGCTGCTGGTTAGCGCCTTGCATGGCAGCTCCCTCCATCAGTGTGTGAATGGGTAAATGTGGAAATACTGTCAAAGCGCTTTGAGTACCTTGAAGGTAGAAAAGCGCTATACAAGTATAACCCATTTATTTATTTATGAATTACATTTTTGTGGTATAAAACTCCTCAACCGCCAACACTCAAACTAGAAACTTAATATAACTTAGTAAAGGTATTTACATTATCTGTCAGAGTCTGCCAAATGTGTAAAGTAATGTGTTAAATATTTGAAGAAAATGTCTACAAAAGAAACAATTTTGCTTTAAAATGGGGTAGAGTAAAAAAAAAAATCAGTTGTATGATACACTGGGTGCAGTTAATTTTTCAAAGTATAGCGACATTTAGATTTTTTTTCTCAAATCTCTCAACTTCAGCCCCCCAAAAATACCACACACCTTTTGATCAAATGATGTCAGTTTTCAATTATTACCGTTGCATAACATGAATTATTTTAGTAATTTAAACCAATGACATTCTCTGATCAAAAGGCCTTCAAAATGGTCAAAATAAAAAAATTATTGTTCGATATTTTTCTTCAGGACTGACGTTTAAGAAATTTGAGCAAAACAAGTAAAAAATGTAAGTGTGTATATATATATATATATATATATATATATATATATATATATATATATATATATATATATATATATATATACATATATACATATATCTATATATATATATATATATATATATATACATATATATATATATATATATATATATATATATATATATATACATATATACATATATATATATATATATATGTATATATATATATACATGTATATATATATATACATATATATATATATATATATATATATATATATATATATATATATATATATATATATATATATATATATATATATATATATATATATACAGTACAGGCCAAAGGTTTGGACACGCCTTCTCCTCATTCAATGTGTTTCCTTTATTTTCATGACTATTTATGTTGTAGATTGTCACTGAAGGCATCAAAACTGTGAATGTGGAGTTATGTACTTAACAAAAAAAGGTGAAATAACTGAAAACACGTTTTATATTATAGTTTCTTCAAAATAGCCACGCTTTGCTCTGATTACTGCTTTGCACACTCTTGGCATTCTTTCGATGAGCTTCAAACACACCTGTGAAGTAAAAACCCTTTCAGGTGACTACCTCTTGAAGCTCATCGAGAGAATGCCAAGAGTGTACAAAACGATAATCTGAGCAAAGGGTGGCTATTTTGAAGAAACTCAAATATAAAACATGTTTTCAGTTATTTCACCTTTTTTGTTAAGTACATAACTCCACATGTGTTCATTCATAGTTTTAATGCCTTCAGCGACAATCATGAAAATAAAGAAAACACATTGAATGAGAAGGTGTATCCCAACTTTTGGCCTGTACTGTACATATCAGTGGCGGGCTGTTTGTTTCCCACCTAGGCCTTCAGTGATCTCCGACTTCAATGATTACCTCTCAAAATACCAGAATTGATGTCACCACATGATCATTGCTGGAGAAATACTATACAGGGACACATTTACACCCTACTGGGCATTGAATCACATAAACCGTATACAAAACGGGTAATTTTCTGGCGTATTTAAAAATCAATTAAAACGCATATGCAATTAAAACATATACCGTAAAAGTCTCTGCTTGGCTTATGCAACTTCCGGTCAATAAAGTTTGATTCAAAGTACACACTTCTCAAATATATATTAACTGCCCTGACCACATGATGGCAACAAATACACATGTAACCATGTTAATTAAATGACAAGCATGCCACACTTTAACAACAAGAGTTTACAACTTTTAGTTGTAACAGAACATCTACTGTCAACAACTTGTGATCTGATTGGCTAACGCAACTGTCTATCAACTCTATGTGTTCTCAAATTCATCCGCTAACGGTCCCGATGAGTATCCATTCACAGGACGCGTAAATGTCACGTTCAACGTGAGGCTATCTAGAAGGCCTTACTGACAACAACTCGTGATCTGATTGGCTATCGCAATTATCTATCAACTGTATGTGGCCGTTCACTTACAGTGCACGGACGCCTGCATTGTTGATTCTGAAGGCGTGTGGCAGATTTAGTACAGCATGGCAACATAAGCTAGCTGAATTCTGATTGGATAAAAAACTATAACTAAAAACAGCACTGGAAGGAGCATAATATGACATGAAGAGAATATGAATAAGTTGTGATATTTAGGGAAAGTAAGTTAAAAAATAATTGTATCTTTAATTATGATCATGATTTCTGGTTATGTTAGGCCAGCAGAGAGGCCTGTTTAAATGTATATTTAAATATATATATGAATACTTTTGTGTCCTGTTTGGCTTTGAACATAAAGAAAATAGAATGTCCCCAGATGGTTATTACTGTATGTTGTATGAAAAAAAAACAAAAAAACTCAAATATCTATCCATCCGTCCATCCATTCTACCGCGTCCAAATGAAGTGGCATGACCTGCCCCGGTGTAGTTACACGGACAGTCCAGCAGAGAGCACTCTTCCACAACAACTCGCGCACAGACGTCAATTCTTGATTGATTGATTGATTGAGACTTTTATTAGTAGGTTGGACAGTGAAGTACATATTCCGTACAATTGACCACTAAATGGTAACACCCCAATAAGTTTTTCAACTTGTTTAAGTCGGGGTCGACCTAAATTGATTCATGATACAGATATATACTTTAAAATATATACTATCATCATAATACAGCATCACACAAGATAATCACATTGAATTATTTACATTATCTCAATAAATTTGAATATTTTTGGCAAGTTAATGTGTTGCAGTAATTCCGTTCAAAAGGTGAAATGCTTCAAAACAAAACAAAAATAAATCTCAATAAATTTGAATATTTTTGACAAGTTCATGTGTTGCAGTAATTCCGTTCAAAAGGTGAAACTCTTCTATGGATTTAGTACAGCCAGAGTGAAATATTTAAATTATGGATTTTGATTATAAAGTCACACTAATAAAAAATAAAAACAAATTCGTATTATAAATTTAGAACATTTTCAAAAAGTTGAATATTGGTTTGCGCTCTAATCAGCAAATCAAAGGCAAAAACCTGTAATAGGTCCATTTGTCATGAAATGAACTTCTGAATAACTAAATATTCAAATTTATTGAGATACAACTATACTTTTGTTTGTCTGTTTATACCACTTATTCATCTACACTGTAAAAAAAAATCCTATTTTTATGGTTAATTTACTCTAAATTTCTACTGTAATTTTTCAATTTTTTTTAAATAGTTTATAAAACTGTAGAATTGAAGACATTATCTGTAAATAAACAATCCCCCTGTTATTTTAAGTAATATGCCAGTAATGACAAACTATGAATATTTCTATTTCTTTTACAGAAAAATACCAAATTAATTATAGATAGCATTTTCTGTTTTCTTAAATTACTTTCAAATTCATGTAAAATTACAGTAATTATCTTTCATTAAATATGTAGCTTGTTATATAAAAGTGTATGTCCATACTAACAATCTGTAGAATAAAGGTATTTTTCTGCAGAACTGTTTGCATCGTCACTTTATTAAAGGTGGTTGATCTAAATAATTTAGTAAAAATCTGTAAAATTACGACATTTTTCCGCAAAACGTTACATGAAAATTTCTGTAAATATAATGTTTTTGATCATTATTTGGTTTACAATGTTTTACTTTAATTTTATGGTTTTCGTTTGGCAGCCGTAGCTGCCAGTAGATGACCATTTTTTTTACAGAATTTTTTTTTACAGTGTAATATAAAAAAACCCCACAAAGAAATACACTTAAATCATCTTAACTACCTTTACTGTCATAATAGTGACCCAATTATGCCACTAGAAGCTGGTGAGGAAGTCTCAAAGTGCACATATTGATCACATGACTGACTTCTGGCTTTGAAAATGAACCAGCAGTCTTTGACGGGATCATTGAACAGGTTAGTGGGTCACTGAGGTGTTTACACATGTAGGCTGCTGACACACACGTGCACACGCGCACATGGACTTTGAAGATATATAAGCTAATGGACTGTTGAACTTCACTAAAAATCAGAATATTTGTTACTAATCGTATCATTTTGCATCATTATTATTACGAGACCCCATACAAGATTTGCATCAAAATACAGTAAGTTATGAGTGGACATCAGCAAGTGTGCTTCCTGGCCATGTGAGACACGGCAGGACAGAAAGTCGCATGCTGCTCACTTTTATTTATTGACAACTCTAATAGCACACTTGTAAACTACAGTACCTCCCAAAAGCGTGCAAAGCACTCACATTTCAGCAGTAGGAAAAGGGATATACAAAAACCCAAAACCAGTGAAGTTGGCACGTCGTGTAAATCGTAAATAAAAACAGAATACAATGATTTGCAAATCCTTTTCAACGTATATTCAATTGAATGGACTGCAAAGACAAGATGTTTAATGTTTGAACTGAGAAACTTAATTTTTTTTTGCAAATAATAATAATAATAATAATAATGGATTAGATTTATATAGCGCTTTTCTAGACACTCAAAGCGCTTCACAGAGAAGTGAGAACCCATCATTCATTTTTACAACTCATTCATTCATCATTCATTCTCCGGTGTGAGCGGCACCGGGGGCAAGGGTGAAGTGTCCTGCCCAAGGACACAACGGCAGCGATTTTTTTTTTTTGGATGGTAAGAGGCGGGGAGCGAACCTGCAACCCTCAGGTTTCTGGCAAGGCCGCTCTACCCACTACGCCATGCCGCTTCTTAAACTATTCAACAATTTGCTTACGCATTTGTTGATAAAGTGGTGACCCTCGCCCCATCCTTGTTTGTGAATGACTGAGCATTTCATGGAATCTACTTTTATACCCAATCATGGCACCCACCTGTTCCC
Organism: Entelurus aequoreus; assembly: GCF_033978785.1. Taxonomy (NCBI): domain Eukaryota; kingdom Metazoa; phylum Chordata; class Actinopteri; order Syngnathiformes; family Syngnathidae; genus Entelurus; species Entelurus aequoreus. The sequence continues at coordinate 36,100,695 of NC_084742.1, read as the reverse complement.
AATTTGCCTGTTCACCTGTGGGATGTTCCAAATAAGTGTTTGATGAGCATTCCTCAACTTTATCAGTATTTATTGCCACCTTTCCCAACTTCTTTGTCACGTGTTGCTGGCATCAAATTCTAAAGTTAATGATTATTTGCAAAACAAAAAATGTTTATCAGTTTGAACATCAAATATGTTGTCTTTGTAGCATATTCAAATAATCATTAACTTAGAATTTAATGGCAGCAACACATTGCAAAAACGTTGGCACAGGGGCATTTTTACCACTGTGTTACATGGCCTTTCCTTTTAACAACACTCAGTAAATGTTTGGGAACTGAGGAGACCAATTTTTGAAGCTTTTAAGGTCGAATAATTTCCCATTCTTGCTTGATGTACAGCTTAAGTTGTTCAACAGTCTGGGGTCTCTGATGTGGTATTTTACGCTTCATATTGCGCCACACATTTTCAATGGGAGACAGGTCTGGACTACAGGCAAGCCAGTCTAGTACCCGCACTCTTTTATTATGAAGCCACGCTGTTGTAACACGTGCAGATTGTGGCTTGGCATCCATGATAACGTTGCTGGGTGGCAACATATGTTGCTCCAAAACCTGTATGTACCTTTCAGCATTAATGGCGCCTTCACAGATGTGTAAGTTACCCATGTCTTGGGCACTAATACACCCCCATACCATCACAGATGCTGGCTTTTCAACTTTGCGCCTAGAACAATCTGGATGGTTCTTTTCCTCTTTGGTCCAGAGGACACGACGTCCACAGTTTCCAAAAACAATTTGAAATGTGGACTCATCAGACCACAGAAGACTTTTCCACTTTGTATCAGTCCATCTTAGATGAGCTCAGGCCCAGCGAAGCTGACGGCGTTTCTGGGTGTTGTTGATAAACGGTTTTCGCCTTGCATAGGAGAGTTTTAACTTGCACTTACAGATGTAGCGACCAACTGTAGTTACTGACAGTGGGTTTCTGAAGTGTTCCTGAGCCCATGTGGTGATATCCTTTACACACTGATGTCGCTTGTTGATGCAGTACAGTCTGAGGGATCGAAGGTCACGGGCTTAGCTGCTTACGTGCAGTGATTTCTCCAGATTCTCTGAACCCTTTGATGATATTACGGACCGTAGATGGTGAAATCCCTAAATTCCGTGCAATAGTTGGTTGAGAAAGGTTTTCTTAAACTATTCAACAATTTGCTTACGCATTTGTTGATAAAGTGGTGACCCTCGCCCCATCCTTGTTTGTGAATGACTGAGCATTTCATGGAATCTACTTTTATACCCAATCATGGCACCCACCTGTTCCCAATTTGCCTGTTCACCTGTGGGATGTTCCAAATAAGTGTTTGATGAGCATTCCTCAACTTTATCAGTATTTATTGCCACCTTTCCCAACTTCTTTGTCACGTGTTGCTGGCATCAAATTCTAAAGTTAATGATTATTTGCAAAACAAAAAATGTTTATCAGTTTGAACATCAAATATGTTGTCTTTGTAGCATATTCAACTGAATATGGGTTGAAAATGATTTGCAAATCATTGTATTCCATTTCATTCCATAGCAGGGGTCATAGAGGTCGGGTGCGATGTGAGCTGGGCAGCAGCCGAAGGCAGGGCACTTGGCGGTCCGATCCTCGGCTACAGAAGCTAGCTCTTGGGACGTGGAACGTCACCTCGCTGGGGGGGAAGGAGCCTGAGCTAGTGCGCGAGGTGGAGAAGTTCCGACTAGACATAGTCGGACTCACTTCGACGCACAGCAAGGGCTCTGGAACCAGTTCTCTCGAGAGGGGCTGGACTCTCTTCTACTCTGGCATTGCCGGCAGTGAGAGGCGACGGGCTGGGGTGGCAATTCTTGTTGCCCCCCGGCTCAGAGCCTGCATGTTGGAGTTCAACCCGGTGGACGAGAGGGTAGCTTCCCTCCGCCTTCGGGTGGGGTAACGGGTCCTGACTGTGGTTTGCGCTTACGCGCCAAACCGCAGCTCAGAGTACCCACCCTTTTTGGATTCACTCGAGGGAGTACTTGAGAGTGCTCCCCCGGGTGATTCCCTCATTCTACTGGGGGACTTCAACGCTCATGTTGGCAGCGACAGTGAAACCTGGAGAGGCGTGATTGGGAAGAATGTCTGCCCGGATCTGAACCCGAGCGGTGTTTTGTTATTGGACTTTTGTGCCCGTCACAGATTGTCATTAACGAACACCATGTTCAAACATAAGGGTGTCCATATGTGCACTTGGCACCAGGACACCCTAGGCCGCAGTTCCATGATCGACTTTGTAGTTGTGTCGTCGGATTTGCGGCCTCATGTTTTGGACACTCGGGTGAAGAGAGGGGCCGAGCTTTCTACCGATCACCACCTGGTGGTGAGTTGGCTGCGATGGTGGGGGAGGATGCCGGACAGACCTGGCAGGCCCAAACGCATTGTGAGGGTTTGCTGGGAACGTCTGGCAGAGTCTCCTGTCAGAGAGAGTTTCAATTCCCACCTCCGAAAGACTCCTGAGGCAGCGGACAGGTACCGACAGGCCAAGCGGTGTGCGGCTTCGGCGGTCGCGGAGGCAAAAACTCGGACATGGGAGGAGTTCGGGGAAGCCATGGAAAACGACTTCCGGACGGCTTCGAAGCGATTCTGGACCACCATCCGCCGCCTCAGGAAGGGGAAGCAGTGCACTATCAACACCGTGTACGGTGAGGATGGTGTTCTGCTGACCTCGACTGCGGATGTTGTGGATCGGTGGAGGGAATACTTCGAAGACCTCCTCAATCCCACCAACACGTCTTCCTATGAGGAAGCAGTGCCTGGGGAATCTGTGGTGGGCTCTCCTATTTCTGGGGCTGAGGTTGCTGAGGTAGTTAAAAAGCTCCTCGGTGGCAAGGCCCCGGGGGTGGATGAGATCCGCCCGGAGTTCCTTAAGGCTCTGGATGCTGTGGGGCTGTCTTGGTTGACAGGACTCTGCAGCATCGCGTGGACATCGGGGGTGGTACCTCTGGATTGGCAGACCGGGGTGGTGGTTCCTCTCTTTAAGAAGGGGAACCGGAGGGTGTGTTCTAACTATCGTGGGATCACACTCCTCAGCCTTCCCGGTAAGGTCTATTCAGGTGTGCTGGAGAGGAGGCTACGCCGGATAGTCGAACCTCGGATTCAGGAGGAACAGTGTGGTTTTCGTCCTGGTCGTGGAACTGTGGACCAGCTCTATACTCTCGGCAGGGTCCTTGAGAGTGCATGGGAGTTTGCCCAACCAGTCTACATGTGTTTTGTGGACTTGGAGAAGGCATTCGACCGTGTCCCTCGGGAAGTCCTGTGGGGAGTGCTCAGAGAGTATGGGGTATCGGACTGTCTGATTGTGGCGGTCCGCTCCCTGTATGATCAGTGCCAGAGTTTGGTCCGCATTGCCGGCAGTAAGTCGGACACGTTTCCAGTGAGGGTTGGACTCCGCCAAGGCTGCGCTTTGTCACCGATTCTGTTCATAACGTTTATGGACAGAATTTCTAGGCGCAGTCAAGGCGTTGAGGGGATCCGGTTTGGTGGCTGCAGGATTAGGTCTCTGCTTTTTGCAGATGATGTGGTCCTGATGGCTTCATCTGGCCAGGATCTTCAGCTCTCGCTGGATCGGTTCGCAGCTGTGTGTGAAGCGACTGGGATGAGAATCAGCACCTCCAAGTCCGAATTCACGGTTCTCGCCCGGAAAAGGGTGGAGTGCCATCTCCGGGTTGCGGAAGAGACCCTGCCCCAAGTGGAGGAGTTCAAGTACCTCGGAGTCTTGTTCACGAGTGAGGGAAGAGTGGATCGTGAGATCGACAGGCGGATCGGTGCGGCGTCTTCAGTAATGCGGACGCTTTATCGATCCGTTGTGGTGAAGAAGGAGCTCAGCCGGAAGGCAAAGCTCTCAATTTACCGGTCGATCTACGTTCCCATCCTCACCTATGGTCATGAGCTTTGGGTTATGACCGAAAGGACAAGATCACGGGTACAAGCGGCCGAAATGAGTTTCCTCCGCCGGGTGGCGGGGCTCTCCCTTAGAGATAGGGTGAGAAGCTCTGCCATCCGGGAGGAGCTCAATGTAAAGCCGCTGCTCCTCCACATCGAGAGGAGCCAGATGAGGTGGTTCGGGCATCTGGTCAGGATGCCACCCGAACGCCTCCCTAGGGAGGTGTTTAGGGCACGTCCGACCGGTAGGAGGCCACGGGGAAGACCCAGGACACGTTGGGAAGACTATGTCTCCCGGCTGGCCTGGGAACGCCTCGGGATCCCCCGGGAGGAGCTGGACGAAGAGGCTGGGGAGAGGAAAGTCTGGGCTTCCCTGCTTAAGCTGCTTCCCCCGCGACCCGACCTCGGATAAGCGGAAGAAGATGGATGGATGGATGTATTCCATTTATATTTACATCTAACACAATTTCCTAACTCATATGGAAACGGGGTTTGTATGATGTGGAACTGACTATGACATACTCAAACAACGTCGGACTACAATGGCGGACTCGCGCAAAGCTCTTAATGTAAAACTTTACCATGTATGGAGATATGCGCTGACGTCACAATGGGAAAAAACGTCATAAATGGGGCAAATTCCAAACGCCTCGTTTGGAGGAAGTATGAAGGAAGGCAAGATTGTTTTATAAATATTTCCGCCATGCCTCATTGGTTTGATTTAAAATTTGCGAAATAGGTCCCTCCTCCAAAAACACGCACCCGGGGATAGGTTGATTGGCAACACTAAATTGGCCCTAGTGTGTGAATGTGAGTGTGAATGTTGTCTGTCTATCTGTGTTGGCCCTGCGATGAGGTGGCGACTTGTCCAGTGTGCACTATGCCTACCGCCCGAATGCAGCTGAGATAGGCTCCAGCACCCCCCGCGACCCCGAAAGGGACAAGCGGTAGAAAATGGATGGATGGATGGTCCCTTTTAAGGTAGTGCTATAGATAACAATGGTGCTTGCACCAAATATTCATACTTCGGACGCATTTGTAAGGTGGAATCACTTGTGTTGGATAAATAAACTGTGGCTCGCCCAGTGCTGGCAGCACTCATGCAGTCCCAGACCATGACACCATCACCTCCAAGCTTGACACAATGATCTTGCTACTCACTTATGTTGCCAACTATTGAGACAATAATAGATGTGTTGACTCTTTTTTTTGTGGATGGTGCCAGACAAGCTGTACACTGACTACTCTAGAGTACATCCAAGTTGACTTTCTATAGTATTGTCTCTTGAAAAGATAGAATAAAATGGAAGTGTGCTTTAAGTCTGCCAGAGGTGAAGCATCACCGTACTAGACGTTCCCGGTAAACCCGTTCCGTGAACATGAGGACTGCCAGCTGGTCAGATGAGGTCTGCAACTGGCCTGTTTGATTAGACAGCAAAGTTGCATCATTTCATTGGCTCCAGGCCTGGACTGCAAAAGTTAGGACTCGATTAAATGCATGTAAAAAATGCCTTTTTTTTGGGTTGTTATGATATGCCCTATGAATTCTGCCAAGCAACAGCCACATAGGTATTACATGTAAATCAAGTTCTGTAGTTTTCTAATGGGTCACAACATTTTTTTTTTCTTGCGGACCTGAAGCGGCGGTTCACCTTTGCTTACTTTGGCATAATCAAGTTTCAAAGGTCAGCCAAGAGAGAATGACCTCCTGTCAGCTGTGTTCCAAGTTTTTCCCCAAAAAGTCCATAGTTCTGTTCTAAACTTTTACATTTGGGAGGATAAAGTGCTCACGTTGTGGCAAGGTTAGTGAGACAAAGGCAACACAACAACGTGGAATCCATGTTGCTCATGTTTTTTTGTGGGACTTCAGAGGCTGACAGAGATCACCAGTGGAATCAGAGGGGAACATTTTGACACCTTTTTGGGATGGAGACCCGAGTCTTGTCCTGTTGAAGAATGGACTTGGAAAACAGATTGTTTGCATCATGTCCAAATATGCAGGGAAGTATTTGTGCTCAAGGTCGAGTGTGAGCCAATAAAGGGTCTAACTAGGAGTTCTAGTCCAAAGCTTGCACCACCATCAGGGCGGCAGAGCATAAACACAAATAGGAGTTATGAGAATGTGTCATTGATGTAGATTTTAAAACTATTTCAGATAGAGATGCCCGATAATATCGGACTGCCGATATTATCGGCCGATAAATGCTTTAAAATGTAATATCGGAAATTATCGGTATCGGTTCAATAAGTAAAATGTATGACTTTTTAAAACGCCGCTGTACGGAGTGGTACACAGACGTAGGGAGAAGTACAGAGCACCAATAAACCTTAAAGGCACTGCCTTTGCGTGCCGGCCCAATCACATAATATCTACGGCTTTTCACACACACAAGTGAATGCAAGCATACTTGGTCAACAGCCATACAGGTCACACTGAGGGTGGCCGTATAAACAACTTTAACACTGTTACAAATATGCGCCACACTGTGAACCCACACTAAACAAGAATGACAAACACATTTCGGGAGAACATCCGCACAGTAACACAACATAAACACAACAGAACAAATACCCAGAACCCCAGTACCATGAAGATTCTAGCGGGAACTCTCGTTCAACCCTTTTTTGATTACGCATGCACCTCCTGGTACCCTAGCACCTCCAAAACCCTCAAATCTAGACTCCGATGAAATCTTATACGTCTAGTCTCTTACGTGAATGAGCTACTGTATTTTTCTGACTATAAGTCGCAGTTTTTTTCATAGTTTGGCCAAAATTCACCTGAAAGACTCTCAGACCATGAGAAACAAAATTCTCTGGTGTGATGGTCAATACCATCCCTACAGTGAAGCATGGTGATGGCAGCATCAAGCTGTGGGGATGTTTTTCAGCGACGGGAACTGGGAGACTAGTTAGGATAAAGGGAAAGATAAATGCAGCAATGTACAGAGACATCCTGAAAACCAACGCTTCCCATCCAACCTGATGGAGCTTGAGAGGTGCTGCAAAGAGGAATGGGCGAAACTGCCCAGAGATAGGTGTGCCAAGCTTGTTGCATCATACTCAAAAAGACTTGAGGCTGTAATTGCAGCCAAAGGTGTATCAACAAAGTATTGACCAAAGGCAGTGAATACTTATATACATGTGTTTTTTTTAAAACAAATTTTCAAAATAAAAAAAACACTTTTCACAATGTCATTATGTGTACAATTTTGAGGACATAAATGAATTCGTTCAATTTTGGAATAAGGTTGTAAAATAACAAAATATGGAAAAAGTGAAGCACTCTGAACACTTTCTGGATGCGCTGTAGGCTCATAACATGCAACTCAAGATATTTCAAGCCTTCTTTTGATATCATTTTCATGATTATAGTTTACAGTTTATGAAAACCTCAAATTGAATATCTCAGAAAATGTGGGTTTTTAAAAACTGTTAGCCGTGATCATTAAGTCTTGACATATCTCACTTTGCATGTACACACAAAGTTGGATATAACGCCATGTTCAATATAACGCGATTGTACCATTGACCCCTAATTTTCACCCGTTTTTTTCCCCACACGACCTTCCGCCCGGATGCGGCTGGAATACGCTCTGGCGAATAGGGATGTGCTGATCGATCGGCTGGCTACCGATCAGTATCAGATCAATTTTCATAAAAAAGTATTTATCGCCATGAATGCCTTTTAATGCCTATCACAAATACGGATTCGCTTTGGCTGAGGCTTTAATCATTTTTAGCCCCCCGGCTGACAAGCGGCTAGCAACTAATGATGTGTCTCCATACACAGCGTGGAGCAGCTCCTCTAAGTCAATGATAATCACCTGCATTACAGCAAATATACTGCGTTAACACGTAGATTAATAATAGTCTAGAGAGAAGATAATATAAAAACTATTTGCGTGTCAACATTGTGACATTTAGCACACAACATGTAAGGGGAGGGTAAATCGATCCATACATTGGTGGTGTTGATACCAAGTGTAGTATCAGTGTATGATCGATACAGTGGTTACGTCCATATCTTAATTTTGTAAAAATATTTTTGTTGTTTTTATTATTTTTTTACAGCAGAGGACTTTGTGGGAAATAAAGCATAAGATTTAAAAGAGTAGTAGATAGTAGTTCTTACTTTTGTTTAGTTATTGTGTACGATTGACTTTGCTGAAAAAAAAATAATTATCTATTAAAAGAGAATAAGGAACTTGATCAAATATTGTGTTGGTGGTGTTTAACTGTCAATAGCCCTCTTTGTGAATAAAGTGAAACATTTACAGTTAATACATGTGATCGGTATCAGTACTCAGTCATGGATGATGGGAAATGTAATAGATCGCACAAAACCCTGATCGAAACATCCCTAAAAATAAAGCTGCACTGGTCACGTGCAGTTGTATACTTATGTAAAGTGCGCAAACACACATTTATTGGTTGTGTAAGCGTGTGTGTGTGTGTGTGATTGAGTCGAGTCACAGCCACGCTCTTATTTTGCTGGAAGTTGAATAAAGAGCGACGGCCTTTTGTGTGCATACATGAAATGTGAAGGGAAGTGGTTGCAAGCGCATTAAGTCACATATGGGCCACAAAGGTGAGGAATATGACCCTGGCCCTTGGCAGTGTTATAATAAAAGTCGTAATTTTACTCAACGCAAGTCAAAATTTTACAAGAAAAACTGAACATTCGTGCAACATTATGATAAAAGTTGGAATTTTACTCAATAACAGTCACAATTTTACAAGAAAAAGCTTACATTTTTGGCAATTTTATGAAAACTGTCGTAATTTTACTCGACAAAAGTCACAATTTTACAACAAAACTTTACAATTTTGGCAATATTATATTAATAATCGTAATTTTACTTGGCAAAATTATGACAAAAGTCATAATTGTGAACAAAATAATGACAAAAGTCATAATTTTTCTAAAAATATGTAACTATTTTGTAACTAAAAAAAATTGGCAATATTGTGATAAAGGTCAGAATTTTATGTGACAAATGTCACCATTTTGCATTATAAAGCAATAATTTTACATTAAAAAAAAGTAATAATTTTACAAGAAAATATTGCAATATCACAGAAACAGAAATAATATGAGAAATTGTTCCCAATTTTTATAAGAAAGAAGTCAACACATTGTGAGAAAGACTGCTTTTAGTTATTTATTTATTTTTATAATTTTTTGTTTGTAATTAGTTTTTTATCTTCATGATTTACTTCAAGTTATTGCAGTGTGTCTCTATATACATATTTATTTTATTTTTGTTATTAATTTTGGCCAAAGGGGGCGCGTTTCAATTTCTTACACACACTTGTTATTACATATGTTGGCCAGAGGGGGAGCACTTCAAATTTTTACACACACTTGTTATTTCATATGTTGACCAGAGGGGCGAGTACTTTTAAAAGCGACACACAGTCAATTTGAAAAATCCCTCCTTTTTGGGACCACCCTAATTTTGATAGATTTCACCACCAGGGGTGCAAATGAGACATTCTCTATTAGATGCAATGGTTTCCCGTAATGTGACCATGATTTATGTCCTAACTTCTTCACCGGTCCTCATATGGAAGGTACTTTTACTTGTTGATGTCTCAAGAAAGGTAGAAATACAAGAACACGCACACACACACACGCACGCACGTTGGTAGGCTGTCCTTATAAAGAGCCTGCGCGACAGCAGAATCCGTCCTCCGGCCCCCGCCTGCTTCCCAGTGCAGTGTCGACAAAAACCTTTGGCCCCGAAGATGCAGCAGCAAGGAAGTCACTCAAGGAGGCTCGCTCTGTGCCTGCTACTGCTGGTCCTGACCAATCAGGTAAGTCCAGCCTGCACTAATCAAGCCAAGCAGCACATGTTCTGAGCTGCATTTGTGTGTTCCAGGTGTGCTCAGGTACGGTGCAGAGTCCAGAACACACGGCCAAGAGACTAGCCCGCATGAGTCCGCTGTGGAGAATCATGAACAGCAAACCTTTTGGCGCTTATTGCCAGAACAACTACGAGTGCTCCACCGGACTCTGCAGGTAACAATCAAACGTTCCGTGTTGTTGTTTTTCATGGCAAAATATATGTACTGTATATTTCAACACCAACTCTTAAAAGAACATAACAATATTTAACTTTAGAGGAGTCTTGTTCAAGAATATTTTAGCACAATCACAGACTGTACGGCTCTTGGGGCAATTATTTTATTAATATTTGAATATGGTGTGAAGAAAAATGCATTAAAAAATGTAATGTTTTTTTTTTTTTTGTAAAATAAAGTCCATTAAATCTTTCGTAAGTTTTGGCCTTTGGCGGAAATGTACCGTATTTTTCAGACTATAAGTCGTTCCGGAGTATAAGGCGCACCGGCCGAAAATGCATAATAAAGAAGGAAAAAAACATATATAAGTCGCACTGGAGTATAAGTCGCCTTTTGGGGGGAAATGTATTTGATAAAACCCAACACCAAGAATAGACATTTGAAAGGCAATTTAAAATAAATAAAGAATAGTGAACAACAGGCTGAATAATTGTAAGTTATATAACGCATAAATAGCCAACTGAGAACGTGCCTGGTATGTTAACGTAACATATTATGGTAAGAGTCATTCAAATAACTATAACATATAGAACATGCTATACGTTTAACAAACAATCTGTCACTCCTAATCGCTAAATCCCATGAAATCTTATACGTCTAGTCTCTTACGTGAATGAGCTAAATAATATTATTTGATATTTTACGGTAATGTGTGAGTAATTTCACACATAAGTCGCTCCTGAGTATAAGTCGCACCCCCGGCCAAACTATGAAAAAAACTGCGACTTATAGTCCGAAAAATACGGTAAATTGTACAACTTTTGGGACTGACTTGTTTGTAAGTTTCCTCCATCTTGTGAGACAGGAAGCTAACCCTTCAGAGAGGGTTGGAATATTAGCACCCGCAAACAGTACGTCTTATTGTCACGCAATTCAGTAAGCATGTTATCATACCGGACGATTGAAAGTCATCAAGGAACCTATTCTTTAGGTTAGGTCTGCCATTTTGGTATTAAGGTGGCTTTTGCCATGAAAAATATGATGAAGACTCCACATTTCTGTGTCAGGATTTGCACCGAATGAGAATTTTTTCCTTCAACCTGTTCTTTTAACTTTGACAGACTTTTATAGGAAGTCGTCAAGTGGTTACGTGGCATACTGCTAACAAACAAACCAAATGACAATAAAGACAGCAGTTGATTTTGACCGACACTGCATTAGTTGAGTTACAAAAAGGTGTGTGTTTGAATAAATTTAATTAATGAACCCAATATGTCCTCCAGGGCGGGACACTGCTCCACCAACCAGCGCCCCACCTCGGAAGTGGTCAAATACTAGTGGGACAGCGACATCATCCAGCACCAGAAACAGTATCGAAATGAGTGGGACTTTGTTCTTATTAAGTGTGTTGAGGAGCAGATGTTACAAAAGGTAACCAAAATCACAACAAAGCGGGTGCAGCACGTTGTTCAACCAAAATAGCATTTATAGGTAATCATTCCAATCCTAGATATTTTATTTATTCTACCAAACACACATGTACTCAATGCATTATTTTTTTAAGCTACAATATACTTCAATATTTTTGTTTTGTTATTATTATGTTTAGAGCAATGAATGGAAGACTTAGAAAAGAAGCCGTGTTGAGACGATCTCAGTATTCGGTGCACTTTAAGGAGATAAAGCACTTTTTGAAAAGCCAAATTATCTATGTACTGTGGAGCTATACTGTATGTGCTGGACAAAACAGCTGGAATAAATAAATGAAACATTTCTTTTGTGGATTTTCTTCAATTTATATACATGCTTAGATTTAAATTGATTTTATGAGCGTGCACATGCTTGAGAAAGCAAGTATTATGTAATTAAACTAATAATTGCATGTTAAGAAATATGAAATTAAAATAATACAATACAATACAAACATAATGATTATCAAGTAACGGAGCTTCGGAGCTGGCCGGGTGTATGGAGAACTGGAATGATTGGAGACTCCGATGGAAGCTCGTCTGAGGATGACTGAGAGAGATAGAAGTAATGCGAAAAAAATATACAATTAAATATATTATAAATATCTAAATAATGTCATGTATTTAGAGGGCAAATATTGGAAAATATTTGGAAAAGTAAGTGAGTGTGCTTAACGATGTGCACATGTATTGACATGCATGTATTGGGAAAGGTACAGATCAATCATTTCAGGGCTGCACAGAGTCTGTGTTTATTCTTTTCTGTTTGCTCTTGTCCTGGATGTTTTCTTACCTCAGCAAAAACGTATTTTCGTCTTGAACTTCGAACCCCAAATGCGATTCAAGTGGCTTCATTAAACGTACTTTATAAACGTATACATCAGAAAATTAATGGATGAAAATGATATAAAAATTCAAAACACAGGAAAGTGTTCAAATATCAGCCTTTCAATTGATTAGCTTGTTGGTTTCATTGATGACTGTCGCTATCTGGTGGCCACTTTGTGTCATTTTACCTATCAAGGGTGTCCAAACTTTTTTCCGCAAAGAAAAAATGAAGGATACTTAAAAAAATATTTTTATTACAAACATAAGTAAAAGTTAAAGAGCCTGCATGTCAGCTTTGTTATTGAGAACAAAGCATGTTATTATTAGGTGTACTGATTATTAGCATCAACATAACTATGTCTTGCACTTTTTTCTTCTTTTTTGTAGAATGTGCACGCAGACCAATAAAAAATGAGAAGCCACATTCAAATGATAAGAAATGCTAAAATTGTCTTTTATGTTTGCCAAAATAATTAATTTTATTACGTCTGTAGAGCTAAATCACAACAATACGCCTCGAGTTGAACAAAATAAACCAGATAAACAATCTCTTACAGCAGCAAACTGATGACTCTCGGCCACAAATATATGAAAACATTCACTGCATTCACAACTAACCTTGACAAATATATGTGTAAACTACACTTAACTTTCTATAATTAAAATAATTTGTTTTAATATCACAAAAACGTGCTCCCATTAAGTCTCTCATACAACTGTAAAAAAACATTTTTAAAGATGAACTCAGCATTATTAAAGGTTCATGTATCTTTAAAACGTGAGTTTAAATGAGTGCTTTAATGAGTTAGGCACTCATTTGAGGACTGTAAGATAAATAAAACAATAAACTAAATCAGTGTTTGAACATCCTCCAGCATGTGCTTTTAAGCAATGACGTGTTAGCACCGGCTGTGACCAAAGAAGAACATTGGTGGAGGTGACAGAGACTAGGATGCTTAACAGGAACTTAGTCAATGTTTTAAACTCACTGTACAGCGCAGGAACCGCTAGGCAGGAAGTCCTGCACGTACGCCGCCACCGCTTTGGTGAGGTAGGTCATGCTCCCGAAGCGGCCGCTGGGGGCGCTGTCGTACAGCAGCATGTAGACGCCGGTGGACGGATCGCGTTCCAGGATGTGCTCCTCTGCTCCGAGGTCTTTCTGAAAGGCCGATAAAAACAAAGAGAGATCAAAAAAGGTGAGTGAGGACAACATTGACCAGGGGGCGTGGCTTCTAACCTGGTCCTGGCAGAACATCTCGTTGGCCAGCTGTACGATCTTCTCGACGTGGATAATGGAACCGATGCTGGGGATGTCGACGTCGGCCAGCATAGTGAGCACCAAGATGGCCTCCACCAGCAGTTGGCGGTACTCGGGCTGCGGGACACGGTTCAGCACCGTCTCCACGTGGACGGAGAACTTGATCTCGCCTGGGGTCATCTGGCGGCAGGCAGAGAGGAAGTAAAAGCTTAGATCACAACACACATTGAAAAAAATTCACCCAATGGTGACGTGTAAAGAGTAGAAACCTCTCTGGTGGTGGACGAAGGAAGGACAAAGCCATCAATCGACAGACCGTGACACTAGAAAGACAACATGGACAATTTAGTTAAACAATAGTAAAAATGTATCATTTGAATCATTTGTATTATGCCGTTTTTTTAAATCTCTATTTGATCACACATGTACATGATTACATTTGTAATCAACGGCCTCATGTCAAAATTACATATAACATGGAAAAAAATATCTTTAGAATAATAAAATAAAAAATATATCTACTGTTGGGATATATTATGTTGGGATATAATTAAGATAATGAAGGATGAAGTGATTAAGAAATGTTTAGTATGTGTATGCTTAGAATAACTCATCATATCCCCTAAGTTCCAGTTGAAACTGGATCCAAGTTCAAGCACATTCACTCTTATCGTCCACATTCTTGCTACTGTTGACGTGGCTTCTTTGCCGAGGTCTGAAGGACAACACCAGATATGAAGTCAGATTACAGGAAGGAGAAGGCAGAGGAAGATTCCACGCCTGGAGGAAGCCACCTCATTGCATATTCATACATTGTGATATGTATTGTAAGAGCGCGAGGGGAAGGGCGCCTCCGGACGGCCCTGTGTAAGTCGCCGTATTGAATGCTACTCGGGACAGATAGCGCTCAGACAAATTGTATTAGAATTGTATCCGATAGGGAATAAATACTTCTCATTTTAAGTTTATGCATCATGTCCTCTTTAAACATCTTCTGGCTCCAGATGAAACGAATACGTCCACACTACTTTTTAAACAAATCTGTTAGGAGCATGATAAGACAAAAGTGGTGTTAAATGGCCACTTAAAAAAACAAAAAACCATTGCATATACAATGATAAAATATTTTAATAATCAAATTAAATAAGCTCATTTTTACATGTCCCTATATTTACATCCATTATTAGACAATTAAAATCAATTGTGTTCAATGGCCTGTGGCCTATTTTTTATGTAAACATATTAACATAAATTAGCACATAAAAATTGAAAAAATATTTTAACAAATTGTAATACAATACTACTACCGAATATCAAACTACCAAAAAAATAAATGGTAATATTTTAACATTTATCAATATTTACATGCATAATTAGATTTCAATTGTGTCAAATGACCTATAATGAATATATTTTAAAACATGTATTAAATATAAAATTAACTAACATTTTTACCAAATACTACTAATAATTAAATAACTTTTTTATGTATTTATATTTTTTTAAGTGCCTGATTAAAATAATATTAATAACTAATAGTTAATTTACTAATGTTAATAATTTAATTATATAATTTTTTTAGTTTGATTAGCTTTACATTTATTAATTTTATGTGCATGGTAGATTTTAATTATTATTTCCTATTTAATAACAAAAATACATGTAAAATGCATGTGAAAATAAAATATGTCAACTATTGGAATTAGTACTAAAATCTAATGCTTGAAAGACGAGGCGACCTTTAAATATGAGCGTGACAACTCACTTTCTGCAGAATCTTCCAGACTTTCTGGTAGAAGCCGATCGGTACTCGGTTCAGCGAGCCATCCAGGCGCCTCCTGCGCAGCCACTGTCCATGTCTGGTGTCCTTTGCCACCGAGACGCTCTCCGGAATGTCCAGCGACTCTATGGATGGAAGTCTGTACCTCTGAGGCGGGAAAGAAGCAGATCAGCTGCTGAGAACATTTTCAATCCCCTCCAAGTCATGGTTGAAACAGTGTTTCCATAACAACGTAGGACACCGAGAAAAAAAAACTTTACCCCTGACTCGATGTTGCTGATGTCCAGTGAATGAGATCGAAGGCTCTAAGAGGGACAATATGCAGGAAGCAAAATGAAACAAGTGGCAGGTAAAACTGGAGGCAAAAGACAGCCAGAAGCGAGACAATTAAGGACCTCTGCAGAGAAATCAGGACATAGAAGGCCAACAAACAAAAGTGTCTGAAGGTGATTGGAGCAAGCAGAGAGTCGATGCTGAAATTCAACACTGATGCTGAGCTTGTATCACCTTGCTAGGAGACGCCACACTCTGCTCCGGCTGGGAGGGAAGAAACACATTTTGAATCTAAATAAATGACTGCATCAATGATTTAAAACTTAAAGGAGCCCTTATCCCCCTT
This sequence comes from Entelurus aequoreus, assembly GCF_033978785.1. Classification (NCBI taxonomy): domain Eukaryota; kingdom Metazoa; phylum Chordata; class Actinopteri; order Syngnathiformes; family Syngnathidae; genus Entelurus; species Entelurus aequoreus. Next base: position 36,084,793 of record NC_084742.1, on the reverse strand, counting down.
ACTTTTAAAATAATATTGAATCACTACAATAAATGTCTCTCAATTAAATACTCCATAAATCTCCAAGTTATGCAGAGGGTAAATCAGCATTCTTCTCCTCTTGGCCGAAACGTCTGGATTCCGCAGCCTGTAACCCTGAACACGCCTACTCTGTTGTGATAAGTCAGGGCTCATGCGTAGGCTACAGCATTGAGACACGCCCCCTTCAACCTGTTAAAAGTCCCATAATACACTTTTTTGTGTAAGTGCAATTGCCAAAATCAAGCAATAACACTGTAAAATGCTTTAATTAATAAACCCTAAGCACACTTTTTATCCACTGTTTATACATAACTGTAACTCCACATTTGTCCAACGTAATGGATGTCGTATATCACATAGCAACTTTTAAGAGGCTCGTCTCTCAAAAGGGGAGCCAACAAGTGAGGGAGATGATACATTTTTGTGCTCATAAACAGACTCAAGGGACACATGTTAATGTTAGAACACCATTAATATGTCTTTTTTGCATAATAAATGGACCTGTAAGTCAAACACTACATTGACACAAGTCTTGGGACACCTCTAACTAATTGGTCGAGCCTTTTAGGATTAGCGTAGGCTTCCAGGTTTTGAGGGCCTGAAGAAAAAAATGTACGCTCTAAAATCTTGGAAAATATATTCTGTTGGCAGAATGTGTCCCAATACGTGTGCGTATTTACTGCATTGTGACATTGAAAGAAATTCGATGTCCTCGTATGAATGATCACCTTGACTGCGTCTGTCAAAGACACTCTACGATCCGCCTGCAACAAAAACAAACTGTCATTAAACCTCGTATTTTAGTCAAAAGTTTCATCTTCAAATCAAACGCCTCCTCCTCATTCATCAGGCAGAAGTCACCTGAAAAGAGTCATGAATGAATCATGCTGATTACAACACACAACTCTTAAAAACAGCCACATGGCAAATTAACTTCCCAATTAACAACTCGTGACGAGGCGCCGACTCATTAGATTTATTTCATCGACAACCTCGTATTGACCGATGCTTCCCACCACCCCCGATTAAAGACGGTGAATTAGCACCCACGCATGGCATCATCACCTTACTGAGCCCTGTCAGAGACATCCTGTGCTCCAGCTGCAGAAAAAAGACCACAGTGCTTTCACCCCAACTGTGAGGCTATTTCGACCAATCAGAAGCCTGGCAAGAGGCGAGTTAGAGAAAACGCACAATGGCCAATCTAGGTAATTTTCCATTTTAGCCCAGTTTTTCCAAAAAGTCTGTGTATAGATCAAATGATGCCGATGCTAAAATGCTACCACCAACAATGTAGTTTGCTGCCTACCATCTTCATGTCGCTTTTGAGCTTGCTGATTCCGGCCCTCTCGCTCTTGGTGGCGCCCACGTTGCCAAGGTGATGGATGGAAATGGCGGGACTGACGCCGGCCTCCGAGTCTCGCACTACGGAGGAAATAAAGAGCGAAGGATCCTTGTGGCGTCAACCCAGCAAGACAAAACGAGGTGAACATTTGACGGGTGGACAGACCGCTGCGCTGAACGCCAAACTCCTTGCCACTCAGGATGTGGTGGAGGAGGTTCTTCAGCTCCGAAGGGCTTAGACTCATCAGGTTCTCAGTGGCCTCCTCCCCTAAAGGCAAGCACATTTAATCTAAAGACAAGAAAAAGTTCTGTGGTCCTTACCAGAGCAGTCCAGCGACTGGCCGAGCTCCGTAGCCATGACCTGGATGATGAGCCCGATGCGGAGCCGAAACATCTCACTGAACAGGTTGGGCTGTGTCCTGATGCTCATGGCCAGGTACACCATGATCTCCTGGAGGTGGGAGTCGGGATGAAAGCGATGAAAACCGAGGGAGGCGGATGACGCGGCTCACCTGGGTGAGTATGGCCACGCTGATGTTGTTGTCGCTGGCCTCGTCGATGAGCAGCGCCAGTTCGTCCGGAGGGATGGGAGCGGTGATCGTCTTCTCTCGAGGCTCAGGGGGAAGACCCACAGTGAGGTGCTTTTGGTGGGCCAGCAAGTCTGAGCAGGCCTGGCGGGAGATCACAGCCAATCATAAAGCAGCTGCTGCATTCTGTTCAACACTTTTAATAGACGTTTTTAGTGAAAATTCAATTTTCTGCGTTCCTCACCGAGTCCAGCTCCTCCACCTTCTTCCTCAGCATTCCGGATGTCATCCTGATCAGCCCCCAGTCTTTCAGCTCACCCGCCTTCTCATACAGGTCAGTGAGCAGCGAACGCACCGTGATGCCTTTGCCGTGTAAGTGCGTATCCCACTCCATGCCCCTGTGTTTGAAGTTTTTAACTTAACTTACTCACTTCATCCGTTCATCTCACAAATAATCTCACTTGTCCTTGAAGAGGATGTAGAGGATGTCAGCTTGGTCCTGCAGACTCTGCGTGCCTTTCAGGAGCATAACCAGTGCCTCATAATTGATGGCTCCGCTGGCATCCCGTGGCACGCCACTATGTGACGTCACAGTCACCTCTGGGACCTAATATCACAAAAAGAGCAATTTATGATTGCTGGTTTGCGTTGGTGTACTCACAACCTAATAAAACCCCACCTGAGTGTCTGGCGGTGCGGAAGAGTCCGGAAGGTTCAGATTGAGTGATGGCTGATGGGAGCGAAACAGCTTATTGGGCAGGTACATGTTGACTTCTGGAAAGAAAAAAGCGTATTTGGGATGTTGTTGGGATTCGAACCCCAATCCAGATGAGGGCTCGGCCCACCTTGCACGTTGAGTTCCTGTGCTTTGTTCATCAGGGTCACCATCTCTTTTGTTTTAGTTGCTACGGCCTTGAACTTCCCCAGCCCGCCTGCCTTCAGTTTGGGCTTTTTGGGGGCCGAGTGGGCCAAGAGGTGGTCCAGGTACTGGGCGAGGTCATCAGCCTCTGCGGGAGGGTCATTGTTGATACAGTCACAATCATTTTTTCACCCATCATCTGCCATGCAGTTAGAAATGGGTACCTTTCACAATTGAACCAATACGGTACCAATTCTCGGTGCCTGGGAATTGATACCTGCATTCAATTGTACCAATTTTTGGTACTTTTGTGTGTGTTAATAAATATTACCGTTTTTAATAATAATATCACATTTTTTATTGCAACATTTAAAAATGAGCCGATTATGATAACTTCTGTTCAGTTGTTATATCTTGTTTTATTATTACATTTCTGAGGCAATTTCTTTATTGGCATTGTGTAGTTTAGCAAAGTCCGCTCTCAGTGCTGCTAAAGTGATGGCTAAGTGTTTGAGTTAAGGATGTAACGATTTGAACATTTTATATCACTGTTTTTGTGACCCAAATTAGCATCGTTATTACAATCGCAATATTATTGAATGTGCTCCAAAAGTGATTATACACACACTGAAATCCTTAAGATTTTTTTAAAGAACTACAAAAAAATAGACAAATTGATAGAAAACCCACTATTTTGCATGTTTTGTATTACCTATTCTTCACTAATTGTGTTTTAGTCTCAGTATTTTATCAGTTTTAATGGCTAAACTTTTATTGTTTTAAATAATGATTTGTACTTAAGTACTTTAAGATGTATTTAAATGAAAAGTGCATTGCAAATACAGTATATTATTATTTCTGGAGGGCGATCTACTCTTTGGTTGTCCTTTTCTTTTCAGTGTACCTTGAACGCACCGCAAAAACTTGTAATATGCGATAACAGTGATTTTCTTTCCGAATCCGACACCAAGTAAAAGTCAGGCTGGTATCAGTGATACCGATCCAATTCTGCTAAAATTAAAAAAGTTGTGTGTCTCAAATAATAACATATAATTTAAAACGTTTTGTATTTCAAATAATAACATATCCCATAGCATAAAGAATACAAGACAGAATTATTTATTCATTTCAAACCCTGACGTATCGGTATATTGAAGTAGTGGCGTGAATAACAATATAGTCAAGCTAATACAACAGATCATACAAAGTACACAAAAATGGTGTTTCAAACCACGCAAAAAAGGAAATGAGTGAAATAATAAAAACATTAAATATGTTTATTATAAATAACTACCATTAGCATAAAAAATAATTCACAATTCAGTTACATGAACATGTTAACGTGAATATACTGAACATGAAAATAAAACTCCACTAAAGCATCCAACATTGAAGCGTTGCCTCATTTACAAGTTTAGTTACTTTTTTACACTGTGTTCCTGTAAATGGTACACATTATCTCAGATACCTTTAGTATCAAAAGTATCCATACTTTGAATCGAGAATCGATATTACAGCATACATATCTGGTATCGGTGGTATCGATATTTCAGTGTTGATTACCACATCACTAGTAAAAACACCTGTGCCTCGTATGTCTACGATTGATCATTCTGTGCCATGACAGCACAGCCTGTAGGTTCAATGTGCACAAATGAACATCTTAGTTGCTCAGACAGCAATGTGTTTATATAAGTTTAGATTGGGGTATGCTGTTTTTTTTTTTTGATCAACCTAATTTAAAACGGCAATACTAACCGTTGTTACCGTTTATCGATACATCCCTAGTTAGAGCCAGCTGAGTCTGCAACAGGACGAGACGTTACGCACAATTGGTACCGATGTAGAACCATTGGATTTTAAGTGAATCTGTGCCCGTTAGGACCGGCGGGATTCGGTCGGTGCCAAAAAAGTACCAGATTTGGTGCCTATCCCTACATGCCGTACATTAACAGCCTATTTGACATCATTCAAAGCCAAATGCTGCCTACAAAGCAATGCAATATTAGCTCTTTTAGCAGCTCATGTCAGCAAAGAGATGCTAAACTATGTCTGGCCAAGACCTTCCCAAGCAAATGACGATGTAATTAAAAGTAAGTCCTCTTGGTGTCGCCATGCCAGCAGAGGGAGGATCACGGGGTCAAGGTGGAGCTGGAAGTGTAATTTATCAAATTTGGTCATTAAGTCATTAGAACTATAAAAAAGAGGGAAACAAATTGTTAAAAGGACACAGAGGCCACCCATAATCCCTTCATCCTCTGTCGTTTCCTTACCATCGTCATTGCGCAACTCATGCACGTATCCCTCGCCGTCACCCGTTCCATCATCACCATCATACTCCTCGTCATGGCCCATGCTGCCCAAAACCTTACCATCCAAGAAGCTGAGGTGAGCAAAACAGGAAGTGGTCAAGAACTCCGACAGCTTCCCCGTCTGAATCCTGCAGAGGGAACGCCAAGGGGAAAAGTGTAATGGCAACAATTTTTCTAACTGCTACGATGAACTGGATTATAAACTGGAAAATACCAAAGACCTGTATTTTTGGGTTTTATCTTGCGCAAGATAAAAAAACAAATATATATAAGATATATAAGATATATATATATATATATATATATATATATATATATATATATATATATATATATATATATATATATATATATATATATATATATATATATATATATATATATATATTAAAAATAAGATAATAATATATAATAATATATAATATAATAATAACATATAACAAAAATAGACAAACATACTAGGGATGTGCCAATCAAGGTTTTATGCTGCTGATTCCGATCATACGTGAGTGAGATCCATCGATATCAATACCGATCAAATGTATTAAAAGGGTCATTTTATGATTTATTCCTACATTTAAAACAATTTCTTGTGGCCTACATTGATTATGTTTTACAGACCATCTATAAGCCGCCGTTTCTTCAGGATGCATGTGCCTCCACTTCAACTGCGTTTTTTTCCCGTTAGACATGTTGTAGTTTTTAGCACTTCTATGTCAAGTCTACTGACAGAGGATATAGATTCAAACTATACGCTACTTTGTACTAGAAATGGCAATAGCGGAGGATGCATGTGCATGTACGAGCCAGTCTGCCCCACAACAAGAGGATAGAGAGAAAGAAGGAGCTTATTGACTACAGCTACGGATTACAAGGGCGGACTTGACTAAAGCTCTCGTGTAAAACTTAACCATATATGGAGATATCCGCTGATGTCACCAATGGGGAAAAATGTCACAAATGGGGAAAATTCCAAATGGCTTGATTGGAGGAAGTATGACAGAAGGCAAGAATATTTTATAAATATCTCCGCTATGCTTCCATGGTTTGATATTAAAATTTTTGGAACTTATGCAGATGCCAAATACACAAAAAACAGGTACCAATAGGTAAGAAAATATGGTGTTGCATAACAAGTCCCATTTAACTGTACATTTTTCAATGTATTTTTGGTGAGTGCTATTGACAGTGTAACAATATCAACACAATATTTAAACTAGTCTCTTATTCTCTTTCATTCTATGCAATTGCTTGATCAAAACAAAGTCAATAGTACACAGTAACTAAAATAAAGTAAAAACTAATACTCATTTAAACCCTGGGTTTTGCCCTCAAAGTCCCCCTGTGTCCAGGATATTATACCCTAAATTTGTAAACATTTAGAGAAAATAAAAATATCGATCATTTACTGATACTACCCTTAATATCGACACCACCGATTTTTGCATCGATCGGATCGTTCTCTTACATGTCGTGTACTGACTGTGACGATGCTGACACACCAACATGTTGTAGTCTCTAATTAATCTACTTGTTAATTTACTGTTAATATCTGTTTACTTTCTGCTGCAACGTGGTTCCATCTACAGTTCTTAAAATGCATTAAGCATTTACAGTGGATCCGGAAAGTACTTACAGCGCTTCACTTTTTCCACATCTTACAGATTTATTCCAAAATGGAAAAAAATGGTTTTGTCCTCAACATTGTACAGACAATACTCCATAAAGACGTTGTGATTTATTAAAACTAAAAAAACATGTACATAAGTATTCACAGCCTTGCTCAATACTTTGTTGATGCACCTTTGGCAGTAATTACAGCCTTAAGTGTTTTTTAATACGATGACACAAAGTGGCACACCTATCTTTGGGAAGTTTTGCCCATTCCTCTTTGCAGCACCTCTCAAGCTCCATCAGATTGGATGGGAAGAGATGGTTTGCATCCAAGATGTCTCTGTACATTGCTGCATTCACCTTCTCCTCTATTCTGACTAGTTTTCCACTTCCTGGGAGATTGAGAGTCTGACAGGTGCAAACTTTTTCACTAAGAAATGGCTTCCGTCTGGCCTCTATACCATACAAGCCTAATTGTTGGATTGCTGCAGACATGGTTGTCCTTCTGGAAGGTTCTCCTCTCTCCACAGAGGAATGCTGTAGCTCTGAAAGAGTGACCATCGGGTTCTTGGTCACCTCCCTGACTAGACTAAGATGAAGCAATGTACAGAGACATCCTGGATAAAAAACAACGCTTACCATCCAACCTGATGGAGCTTGAGAGGTGCTGCAAAGAGGAATGGGTGAAACTGCCCAAAGATAGGTGTGCCAAGCTTGTGGCATCGTATTAAAAAACACTTAAGGCTGTAATTACTGCCAAAAGGTGCATCAACAAAGTATTGAGCAAGGCTGTGCTTGCTCCTGGCTTTCTCTCAGTGTGTAACATGTTTAGCCTCGGCCTCCAGTGGTAATAATACTTGATAATGATACTTTTATACTAAGAAAAGCATTTTTTTACGTAATAAAAGTGATTATTATTAGTTTAGGGTAGCAACTCCACACTGTCTATGAAAAAAATTAATTAGCTACTAACCGCTTGTCAGCCAGAGAGAATCAGTGTTTGTGATTGGCATTAAAAAGCTGTTAATCGGCAATGGCCGATTAACAGTCCATACTTTTTCACGAAAGTTGGCCGATACCGATCGTTTGGCACATCCCTAAAACATATGATTCCGTTTGACCGTCATTAAGGCTAAAACTCAAGACAACCATGATCTCAAGTGTTATAGACACAATGACTCATCTTTCCTACATGATCCACACATATAAACAAATTTAAGTTATTAACTTAAATTGTGAATGACAGAAATTTGTATTCCAGAAAATAAATTAAAACTGTAAATCCACCTCGCTCCTCCGTAGTAGCCGTCTTGTAGTTTCTTCAGCGTCGCCAGCACAGCGGGGTCCAGGTTTGTGTGGTCTTCGGCTGAAACGCATCAAAGAACAATGCTTAGAACAAAGCAGAACTGCCTGATCAAAACGTGAGGGACCATCTCGGTGCACTGACTCAGCATCGTCTGCGAGATGGGGAACGTGACAGTGGGCCTTCCCGTCATCCTCCACCTGGACGACAGGTAGGAAATGTCTGTCCTCAGCATCTCCACGATCATTTTATTGTCCAAAGCCAGGTAGAACTGCTGGTGGTCCAGGAACTATGAAAAGATCGGATGGCGCATGACATGATTTCTTTGGGAACAATGCAGGAATCTTGATTACGTGACGCACCTGAGGCGTGAATGAGAAGATGGTGTTCCTGATGATATAGAACTTGGAGGTTCCCAGCACGCCGATCCTCCTGTAGGGCCGTCCTGTCAGACCGAGCCTCGGGTTCCGACCTGAAGAAGTCCGAGCATCACTGTCCAGGTGTTCGGTCGTTATACTTTTTCAAGACAGTTTTTTTGAGCAGGTTACCAAGTCGGGCGTAGATGTGGCTGAGCACCCTTGAAGGCTGCACGTGAATTGGGTGGATGTCAGCCACCATCTCCACGTCGATACCGTTCTTCAACAGCAGCTCTTTAATCTCCTCTGTCTCGGCCAGAATGGACACTACAAGGATGGAATATTGTGTCACAATGTGTGGTGCCAAAACCTCCTCCAGGACATGGCTCACCTTGTACCACCACATCCGGCTTGGGGATGGTGGAGAAGCGGCGATTCAGAGGGTCGATCTCTCCAGGGGCAAGAAAACCCTAGGGAAAGAAGTAGGTGGCGTCAAATTAAAAAGTCCTGAATAGTGTCTTAATTGAGATCCACGATCACCTCAGACAGAAGCTTTCCCAGGATGTACAGAGACTGTCCCCACTTCAGGGGACACTTTCCCATTGGAATCCTCTCCACTGTGTGAGGATTCATGTACTCCTCCTGCACCTGTTTGGAAATGTGTTGAAACAATTAAGACAGTAGCTAAAGGATTTGATCAAACTTGGTTTCAAGACTAACTTTATCCGGTGGGACACTGTAGAGCTCCGGTAGCAGTCGTATTCCGTCCTTCTGCTTGATCAGGATGCCCTCCAGAGCCTCCTGGTACTCCTGCACCTACAAGGCCGACCACCAGGATAGAAGGTGTAAACACAAACTGACTGATATACAAACTCTCCAGACTTACCTGCTCCGGACTGTTGATGAAAATGCCATCCAGGATGAGGTAGGTCCAGAAGAGCGGCCACTCGCACTCAATGTTCTCAAACAACTTCAGCTCGGCTGACTCGTAATACAGACGATTGGGATCCTGAGGGGGCCAAAAGTACAAACACTAATCAGTTAAATCAGAGTTCGACATGACCTTCCTTGTGACGTCGCTGACCTCTTTTGGGGTTTTGTGTCCATCTCGGAGGAACCTGCAGCAGCCGTAGCGACCCTAAAGAGACACACAGACAATCATGTGGCACTCTTTAGGGCTACTGCTTAAAACCATAGCTGATACCCTAGACTGTGGGCACCTGCAGCTTGGAGATGATCTCTTCCTTGGTCATGTTGACGATGCTCATGTCCTCCACAGCAAATGCGGGATAAGAGATGATGGCCAGGATGCCGGCATCCACCTCTTTGGAGATGGATGCTCTTGGGAGCATGGAGGTCAGGATGGACTGATGAATATATTGAAAGAAGAAAACAAAATGATAAACGGTAAAGTGACTTGAATTGTAGGCGAATCTCCTGAGCTACTTAGTCGCCGAGAGGCTAAATAGAAAAGAATGTGGATAAATGAAGCACTTACATGTGGAAAGGCAATAATATACAGCAAAACTAGGCAGTCAGAAAACGTAGGAATCCTCCGTTCACCCCCTCTCAGTTCAAACACAAAACTTACCAGGTGAACAGCGGATTTTACTACTTCCGGTGCTGACTTACCACCACATGACTCACATCCCCATATGTGACCATACAATGAACAAATAGACTATAGCGGCCAAAAAGAGCTGTCCTCTACACAAATGAATGATTGGGCGCAACCTGGCAGTGCTGGATGTCGTCAGCCAGAGCATGAACCACCGATCCGGGTCCACCTTTGGCTCCAAAAAGATTGAGGTCGTCTAGTGCCTCCAGAGCTGCCTGAAAGATAAAATGTTTGAAACATTTTTGGAACCCACTTAAATCGGACCGGCTTAAAATTTTAAGTCCCAACAATAGTCACACAAAGACCAGGTGTGGTGAAATTATCCTCTGCATTTCACCCATCTCCATTTCACCCCCTGGGAAGTGAGCCGTGAGCAGCAACGGGGGCCATACTCGGGAATCATTTTGGTGATTTAAACCCCAATTCCAACCTTTGATGCTGAGTGCCAAGCAGGGAGGCAATCGGTCCCGTTTTTATAGTTTTTAACTCACGACTTTCCAGTCTCAGGGCAGACACTCTAACCACAAGGCCACTGAGCAGTCGCACTGAGCAGTCAAATTAACTCCTTCGTGAAGAGTGGGGGCACAGATTCGGTGACCACAGATGACGCGCTAGCTGTCCAAAGTCGGGACCCAGGGTGGACCACTCATCTGTGCATCAGTTATGGACGTCTCTGCGCTGCTGACCTGTCTCCACTCAAGATGATCTCCTGCTGGCCCCACTATGGACTGGACTCTCACACTACTATGTTAGATCCACTATGGACTCGACTCTCACAATATTATGCTAGATCCACTCGACGTCCATTGCACCGGTCGCCCAGGGGGGGTCCCACATCTGCGGTCTCCTCCAAGGTTTCTCATTGTCATCTCGTTGGGTTGAGTTTTTTCTTGCCCTGTTGTGGGATCTGAGCCGAGGATGTCATTGTGGCTTGTGCAGCCCTTTGAGACACTCGTTATTTAGGGCTATATAAGTAAACATTGATTGATTGATTGACCAAGTTTTTTCCTATTAGTAAAAAGCAGCGTTTCCTATGCAAAAAATTTTGTGGCCCACCATAGATAAACTTGGACCTTTTCAGAATGATGGTGCTACCTTAAGGCAGGAGTGCCACATGGGTGGGAAAGTTAGGACAATTCCAAGACTGCTGGCTGACAGGGCCCCCCAAAATAGGGTTGTAGTGACAACAACTGTTGGCCCCATGTGATTTTTTTCATAGTGGTGCTGTGGCCTGTTGCCCCCACTCATAAACACATTATAATGGAATGTGATGTGTATTTAGCTTGTCATTCTAACTCTGTACTATAGATTGTAACTCTGCTTTAACACACTTTAAAAGCAGCATCTGACAAAGAATGTGTCTCTCTTTTTAAAGGCAGCTTCGTCTTGTTTGTGGCATTAAAAAAAAGCGACAGAATAAAGTTACTTTCTATTTCTAAACATATTTGCTTTGCTTTTTCCATTAAAAAAATGCATGCACATGTCACGTCCAATTATGCAAATCCTATGAAAAATTGGTCTGTTTATGCTGACATGTGTTTGATACTGTAAATGTATCATTATCAACAAACGACAAAACTACCGTTTAGGTACACAGCATCAAAACGTGCACACAATGACTGCCTGTTCAGTGCAAAGTATGCTCCCAAGTAAAAATGGATTCTACTAAAATAACTAACAAAATGCATCCATTAAATGTTTATTTTTTTTGGAACAGTAGAAGGATTTGCACCTATAAAAAAGTTTTTTTTATTACTGTAGTCAAGAATAAGGATGTGCCAATACATTGTTTCTACTATGCATAATGATGCAGCATGTTATGGAAATCACATAAACACAACCCCAGCTCCCGGAAGTTGGTTAGAAAGAAAAAAGCCGCTCGGACGAACTGTATTGTAGCGTCGTCTAGTCATCTACCGTGACGTTATGGATAACAAGTATAACCAAGTATTTGTGATATTATTATTATAAACGCTATCGCAGACAAACTATGTAGAGCAGCGCCATGATCGCTTCCTGGTGTCCCAATGTTTACATCATAGAGTGGTCTGCTGCTCCTCGCTTCCTTGCTCCCTGCAAGTTTATTGTAGATCATAAATCATGCCTCTCACTTGAAAAATAGATGACTGAGAATATAATCCGACAAGTTGGAACACTTTGACCGCCATTTCGGACCTGGAACTGGCGAGGACAACACGGAAAGCCCCATTTTTCCCCCAGGATTATGAGACATTTTTAATCTAAATGGAAATATATGAACATTGCACAGTAAGTGCTGTTTTATTATGTTTTTTACCTCTCATGAAGAGTGCAGTGAGTAGTAATCAGTGATGAAGAAAAAACACAAAAAACGTTGAGATGCGTTTTTGAAATGAATGCGCCACGTATGCTTGCAATGATCAAAATATGTAAATATTAAATGTTATTATAAATGTGCCTGTTACTACATTACATATATACTTACATCATGTATATTAGACTTACACTTCCTTTTTATTGTCATTCAAATTTGAACTTTACAGTACAGATAAGAACGCAATTTTGTTACATAAGCTCATGGTAGTGCAGGATAAAAAAGCAATAAGGTGCATATATAAATAAATAAAAAGGTTACTGTACAGATAAATATATTGCACTTTTTCACATGCGTCCACGTTTATGGATGTATGTTATATTGTCTTTTTTATTTATAAAACCTCAATGGAGGTGTTTGGATCTATAGGCAGAATTGAATGGCTCCCGTAGGCTCCATTGTAAACAGACTTTTGATTGCATTCATTTAATATTTAGAATGCTTTTTTTTTTTTTAAATCCATTCGTAGTCATTGTCTTTCATAATGATTGTGAACTATGGGCAAAATTTCCAAAAAAGTGCAGTTCCCTTTTAAGTAAGTAATTTAAGGAGCGTGTCTGTCTTCATAAATATGCAGAATATACGCCCACAATACTGGGAGGAGAAAATTCTAATTACATTATTTAGCACACGCAGTGCAATTTTTCAAGGTTAAAATTGCACTGCAGGAGCTGTTTTGCATCTTTATTTAGTACATCTAAAAAAGACGTACAAACTGGCATGTGCGCAGAAATGGCTGTGGGAATGGAGGTGATTGTGTTGCAGCTCCTTCCTACGTATGCTTGTCAGCATATATGGACTGTCAAAAATAAAAGTATTGGAACAAATTCAATTAATGTATTTTGGTGTCTGCTGCTGTTTTTAATAACATTCGCTATTTCATAATACATATGAAAAAACTTGGATTGATATGCATTTTCTTGGGTTTGGAATATTCCAGCGCGCCCTCTGAGTTGGGGCCAACATCTGCCAGAACGATCCTTTAGCATGCTAAAAAGAGTGGGTTACCTTGTAGATGCAATGCAGGACTGCTTCTAAAATGCCCGGAAAAAGTGGTAAATGCCTGCTGCATTTTTCCAAACATAGCAAAATACTACAGGTGGGAGCATGATAACATGAATGTGGAGTAAATAAGTGTCACCATGGTGAAAAAAACTCATTTCAACAGGGTGAACTGCACCAGGTATCAATTGTAAATGCAGTCCTAGTAGATCACCTGCAACACGCTCACTAATAGTACACATCATTTTACAGTTTGCACAGTGTTTAGCGCATGGTATTTGGATCTGAGTAAATCCGACACTTTGAGTAATAAGAGCAACTTTAAACACAAAGTAAGGTGAATAGGCTTTTTATGTAAATGTATTATAATAAGCTGCCATTACAAATTAAATTAATCTATTCGCAACATAAAAAAGGAGAATAAACACGTAAAGATGACTGTGAGTGTCTCTTAAAAAGACTGCGTCAACAACTCTCCATAACTTTCTTCCTCATTTGGCTGCGGCCACCGTGACACTGCCATCCGCCATCATCATCATCACTTGCAGCTGATTCTTTATTAGTAGCATCACCATTCGCGGGTACCAATATTTTCAACAGGTAACTATTTAATTATTGGAAGTGTTTAAGAGCAGAGCGTTTTTTGAGTGTGTGTTAAAGGTCAATAACAGTGTGTGGAGGGTTTATGAAGACCTAAACTACATACACTATTCTCATAAATCATAAAAAAATAACATCCCTACTTCGCAGAAACCATACATGATTACAGGGTGGTCCGAAACGTAACTCCCGCTGTGACTATGACTGTGTGTAAGAGGTTAGTAACAGTTTATGGAGGGTTCAAAAATACCTAAACTACATACAATATTCATATAAATCATAAATTAAATAGCGTCCCTAATTTGCAGTAATTCATAAACCACAGGGTGGTCTGGAACGTAACTCCCGCAATAATTGAGGTGAACACTGTATGCACAAATGAAGAAAAACAATGTCAAAAAATTGCCATATGTTAAAAGATCTTCTGTCGCTCATTCTTCGTATGTATCTGTCTCAAGTAAGTTCACATAAACAGGTTACACTGTATAGTAGGTTTGTGCGATATAGACAATATAGGCTCCAGCACCCACCGCAACCCCGCAAGGGACAAGCGGTAGAAAATGGATGGATGGATGGAATTACAGTGCAAGTTTAAAGCGTGTCACTTTTTCCACATTTTGTTACGTTACAGCCTTATTCCAAAATGGAATAAATTAATTTATGTCCTCAAAATTCTACACCCAATACCCCATAATGACAACGTGAAACTGTTTAAAAAAAAAAAAAAAACACAGTTATTAAAAGTAAAAAACGAAAAAAAAAAGCACATGTATGTAAGTATTCAAAACCTTTGCTCAATACTTTGTTGATGCACCTTTGGCAGCAATTACAGCCTCAAGTATTTTTTAATACGATGCCACAAGCTTGGCAAACCTATATTTGGGATGTTTTGCCCATTGAGCAATGTGATTTTGTTTAGTTATTTTATTTCTAATGCATTTGTAAAATTAAAAAAAATATTTTTCACATTGTCATTATGGGGTATAATCTGTAGAATTTTGAGGACAAAAATGAACTTATTCCATTTTGGAATAAGGCTGTAACATAACAAAATGTGGAAACAGTGACGCACTTTGAATACTTTCCTGATGCACTGCATATACAGTTGGCTGAAAAATTATAGTTGTGACCTGCAAATTTGACCATGACAAGCAAACAAACGTGTCCTCAACACAATGTAGCATTCTCGCTGGCAACTAATTTCATTAAAATTTGTATTTATTAAACAAGAAATAATCCAATCAACAGAAGAAAAACACTCAAGCCAACAAGAGACATCATGACTGCATCACATCCACACAGACTTCAGTCCAGGTCTATCAGTGCTGACAGGAGAAGCTGTGCAGCAGAAACCTTCTGTCCTTCCACAGTGCAAAGCCACTTCTAAGTCACTAATCCTCGCCTCCATGGCAGAAAATAAACAACATTTCTTATAAAGTATCATCCCTGGAGGATGAGGAGTAGCTAAAAATGCTACACTACAGGAGGATAAACTAACGACTAAATGCAAGCTAGAACTTTTGAATGTAAACATGTGGGTGGATCAATACAAATATCGACAGTAATAATACCAAGTATAATATCAGTATGCGGTCGATAATACAGTTGTTAGTTCGATATTTTTTTTAATAAAAAAATATTTTGTCGTTTTTATTATTCTTTACAAACTTAGAAAATAAGTCCCTGGACACAGGAGGACTTAAAAGGGCAAAAACCAAAAGATTTAAATCAGAGCCAATAGTATAAAATAATTTAATCATTTATTTAATATTGTTACAACAGCATTCTGTGTTTTGTCTGATGATTGTTGTGTTAAAAAATGTAATCATTCAAAAATGTTTTTAATTTTAAATATCAGTATTGGTATGACCAACACTGCCCCTGCACTGACTTTGTATTGAATCGATACCCAAATTTGTAGTATAGCCCAAAACTAATGTAAAGCCCTGTATAACAGTTTAACAGAAGGGATGATTGAACCACGTTCCAACAGAAAGTAATTAGATATTAACAGTAAATGATCAGGTAGAAAATAATAATTGACAAAATAATACAACCGGAAATGACACATGTTACCGCATACATCGGCAGCCTAATTAGGAGTCTTTGTAGCCTATTTTGAAATGGTTCTATTACAATTTACATACCAAATAATATATTGTTATATACAGTATAGCATTATCGCAGGAGGCTGTTATATATATTGCAATATACATTTTGGGCCATATTGCCTATCCCTACTGTATAGTACTTTTTGCACTAACCTTTGTTCCATAAATACTGTAACTGTACAGTGTGCAAAGACAAGAAAGTTGAATCAATACAAAGCAAACCTATCAAACTTTCTGCAGTGACAGCAACTGCTAGAGTAGTAATTACATTCCACCGTGGAGCCTGATTCCTAATGTCTTAATTTAGCCTCTGTGCATTTGTGAGCATGTTTGTGCGCGTGTGTTATTTCGGAGTAGGAAGCCATTCTTGGAAGACACGGGAAACCTGATCCCGCCTGACAGCCACCAGGCAAAGTTGAACACTCACAGTGACCGCCACGCGGTTAAATAAGGTTGTACCTAATAAAGAAAAGGGACACTAATAAGCGAGCAAGTCCTCTCTTGAGTCTGACTCCTGAGTACATAGGTCGTTTAAAGAGCATCCTAAAGGTCAATGAAGCGACTGGACACCTTGAATCCATATTTGAACTATAGATCAGCAGTTTTGACTCTCTGTAAAGGAAAGTCTCTCCTTCTAACGGCACAGTTGTTTACCTTGGCAGTGCCTATGGAGCTGGCGTTGATCTCAGTGATGCCCTGGTTGGTTTTGTCCCCTCTTTCCCACATTCCATAATCCTGTGAGCAGTCAGAGAGAGTGGGACACAGTAAATACGACACACAGAGTGCGCCTTCAAGTATGAAAAAGCTCAAACTCGCCACTTACAGCCACTTTGTAAGCCGCCTCGATGTAGAACATAAGGTTTTGCACAACGTCCACCTCATCCTGAGTGTAGACAATATGAAGACCTAACACACACACAGAGTACATTCAGAGCCTTGTTCCAAAGTGGTGAACAAAAACAGTAGAAATCCTAACCAGACGCTGTCATCTGGGCAAGGAAGAGCAGGAAGAGCGAGGTGGCATCCACTTGCAGGTGACCCCATTGGTCGTCGCCAACCACGGTTGCGCAAGTGCTGGTGTTGTACTTAGCATGGAGAGAGTCGGACGTGCTGCGACTGTACTTGAACTTCTCCACTTTATCCAGCTGTGAGTCGACAAAATATGCTGTTTTAGCTTTGATGAAGACCACTTCCTGCACAACAAAAAGGTAAAAAGACAAGCCGACGTACCTGCCTCATTACGCACTGCAGGATTCCTCTCATTAGCTTCACTACACTCTGCAGGGAATCATGGAGAAGGTTAGTCTTCTTTAGAAAGAACACATTCTTAAACATAAACGCACGTACCTGCTCCAGTTCGTAGGCTTTGGCCTTGTCTTCGTCCCGGTCAGCGTTCTTCCTGTAGGCCAGGCTGAGGGCCCACACGGACAAGATGCTGTAAACATTGTCTCGGACCCAAGCGTCCGGCTGGTCGCTGCTGCCAGGTAGGAGGCCTGTGACGGGATCCTGTAGACCGGGAGACATCCGTATTCAAATCTTTGAGCACATAATGAAGACATAACCTGCACAAAGTGATCGGATTTGTTACATTCCACGTTTACGTTCAAGTAGAAATGGCTGCCCTATGTTTTAGTTTCTTACGTTGTTCCTGTTTTCATTGACACTTTTTTTGCACATCGTTACATCGGTGCTGTTTGGATGCTGCCACAGTTTCTGCGTCTGCAGTCCAAACAAACCACCCACAATGAAGAACCACTGGTTGATATACTATATTGCCAAAAGTTATTGGCCACCCATACAAATGATCAGAATCAGATGTCCTAGTCACTTGGCCCGGCCACAGGTGTATAAAATCAAGCACTTAGGTATGGAGACTGTTTCTACAAACATTTGTGAAAGAATGGGCCGCTCTCAGGAGCTCAGTGATTTCCAGCGCGGAATTGTCATATGATGCCACCTGTGCAACAAATCCACTCGTGAAATTTCCTCGCTCCTAAATATTCCAAAGTCAACTGTCGGCTTATTATAAGAAAATTGAAGAGTTTGGGAACAACAGCAACTCAGCCACAAAGTGGTAGGCCACGTAAACTGACAGAGAGGGGTCAGCGGATGCTGAAGCGCATAGTGCAAAGAGGTCGCCGACTTTCTGCACAGTCAGTTGCTGCAGAGCTCCAAACTTCATGTGACCTTCCAATTAGCCCACGTACAGTCTGCAGAGAGCTTCATGGAATGGGCTTCCATGGCCGAGCAGCTGCATCTAAGCCATACATCACCAAGTCCAATGCAAAGCGTCGGATGCAGTGGTGTAAAGCACGTCGCCACTGGACTCTAGAGCAGTGGAGACGCCTTCTCTGGAGTGATGAATCACGCTTTTCCATCTGGCAATCTGATGGACGAGTATGGGTTTGGAAGTTGCCAGGAGAACGGTACATTTCGGACTGCATTGTGCCGAGTGTAAAATTTGGTGGAGGAGGAATTATGGTGTGAGGTCCCCTCGACCCAGAGAGGGACAAGCGTCAGAAAATGGATGGATGGGTGGGTTGTTTTTCAGGAGTTAGGCTTGGCCCCTTAGTTCCAGTGAAAGGAACTTTGAATGCCCCAGAATACCAAAACATTTTGGACAATTCCATGCTCCCAATCTTGTGGGAACTGTTTGGAGCGGGCCCCTTCCTCTTCCAACATGACTGTGCACCAGTGCACAAAGCAAGGTCCATAAAGACGGATGACAGAGTCTGGTGTGGATTAACTTGACTTGCCTGCACAGAGTCCTGACCTGAACCCGATAGAACACCTTTGGGATGAATTAGAACGGAGACTGAAAGCCAGGCCTTCTCGACCAACATCAGTGTGTGAACTCCCAATGTGGTTTTGGAAGAATGGTCAAATATTCCGCAACCTTGTGGACAGCCTTCACAGAAGAGTTGAAGATGTAATAGCTGCAAAAGGTGGACCGACATCATATTGAACCCTATGGGTTAGGAATGGGATGGCACTTCAAGTTCATATGCGAGTCAAGTCAGGTGGCCAAATAATGTTGGCAATATTGTGTATCTGCATAGTTTTTTCACTGCATCAAAGGGGTTGCAGTTTCGTACAATGCTGGAGTTTACTGTCTGAATGTTAATTGCGTTCAAGAAACTTGGCAACTCTTTCAGCAGTGACTGCAACATGTTTCAATTCAAATGCAAATCCTTGTTTGGAGCGCTTGTGATAAGAAGGGTCTTTTATTACAGCATGATTAATGCCAAGGGTTCACCTTACAAACACACATGTGAGTGCATGTTATGTCTAAAGAAGGTGCAAACTATTTCCTGGAGTTACACAAAAAGGCAATTGTGTAATATCTGTTTACTACACTTTCAAGGTGTTGCAGCAATGGAAAGAGGAAAGTGGTTGTTATTTGAGTTATTATATGATACTACTACGTTGATTCCACACTCACCTGGTGCTGCAGGATAGTTTGATGTACTATGCGGGCATAGTTGTCCAATTTCACGCCCGAGTTGCTCCTGCTTCTCATGGTGACAAGCTTTGTGGGAAGCACGCTTGTAAACAGTCAACCAGATTGTTAATTTCCCAGATGCAAAGTCATTTCTTCCCTCTAAAGTGGTTAAAAAAAAGAACTTCCACGGGGGAGTCCTGTAGACTGGGTGATAAACAGTAAGCAAAAGTTGACAACAGGAAGCCAGGGAAAAGCGGATGTGTAGAGTTACCTCCAAAATAAAAGCGTTATTTCAAGCGTCCATATGGATGTTAACGGTCATGGCTGTAAAACTACATGATAACACTTCACTATAGTACATTGGGGGCACTTTTGTAATCACATATATTCAAATTACAACGATTATATTCTGACATACGCAAGACAGACACTTGTGCAGGAAAACCGGATGTGTACAGTTACCTTCAAAATAAATGCGTTATTTCAAGCGTCCATGTGGATGTTAACGGTCATGGCTGTAAAACTACATGATAACACTTCACTATAGTACATTGGGGGCACTTTTGTAATCACATATATTCAAATTACAACGATTATATTCTGACATACGCAAGACAGACACATGTGCAGGAAAACCGGATGTGTACAGTTACCTTCAAAATAAAAGCGTTATTTCAAGCGTCCATGTGGATGTTAACGGTCATGGCTGTAAAACTACTTGATAACACTTCACTAAAGTACTTTGGGGGCACTTTTGTAATCACATATATTCAAATTACAACGATTATATTCTGACATACGCAAGACAGACATATGTGCAGGCAAACCGGATGTGAACACTTACCTTCAAAATGTGATTCAAAATGTGATGTTATATCAAGCGTTAATGTGAATTTTGACGGTCATGTTTATATATATATATATATATATATATATATATATATATATATATATATATATATATATATATATATATATATATATATATATATATATATATATATATATATATATATATATATATATATATATATATATATATATACATGTACCCTAACCCTATTACACCGTGGATGAGATGTGACGACAGCATACAAACCCACTCGAACTGTCAAGAACTAGAAGAATAAAAGACTACAAAAACTCCCAGAATGACCTTCGTCAAATTTAGTCCAACTCTAAAAACATACACCCCGGAAACATTTGATTGTGTGTTGAGCTCAGTCCTTACAGATTGTGTCAGAGTCTAATGATCACTATCATAAATACTAGTAAAATTAATCAAATACATTTATCCTTTATTCACATGTTTTCTCTGATAAGATAACGTAATACGAAAACAGTCAGTTGTAGTTTCCGGGGGAGTGTTTACGGTGAAACACTAAATGGGAACACTGGTTTGCCTACCGCCAATGAAAACCATATAAGACATTCTGCTTGAGTTTTAGTGTGTTTTTATATCATACTTATTTTATGCTTGTATTCATATTATTGTGTGGTGTGCTTTTTTTTCTCTACATTGTATCCGTCCTAAATGAGTTTTGAAGGAGACAGCGTTAACCACAGCTACAGCAAACGGAATGTTGCGTATGTTTTTAGCCAGGAATACATTGAAACTTGTGATTCGTTATCCAAAGTGCCAAACCGGGTGAGTTCATCATCATCTTTGCATCATTGCAATAAACATGTTTTGAGGATGCAGGTTGAAGTCTTGAAGACGGATCGTGGTTTTTTTTTCTGTCGATTTTTGTAGGCGAGTATGGTCCACTCACTGATAGAAGCCTATGGACTCCTCAAACATATGAGGTTTGTTGTTGACAGTGACACAACTTAGGTGAAGATGCAACACTAATACCTGTTCTCCTTCCATGCCAGCATTGTAAAACCTAAAGTGGCTTCTATAGAGGACATGGCCATGTTCCACACAGACTCCTACCTGGAGCATCTTCACAAGATCAGCCAGGATGGAGACAATGATGACCCACAGTCAGTTGACTATGGCCTGGGTAAGGGAGGTCAACTATAATCACCTGTATATGCATTCATATGACATCAAGTTTCACAGTTTTCAATAACTACAACGACAGTAGTGAGGTTCCCATTTAAGGTAAAGTACAGTGACATGAGAAACGCTCCAAACAACTTAAAACATGCAACAACCCCGGCCGAGTCATACCAGAGACTATAAAAATGGGACCCATTACCTTCCTGCTTGGCACTCAGCATCAAGGGTTGGAATTGGGGGTTAAATCACCAAAATGATGCCCGAACACGGTCACCGCTGCTGCTCACTGCTCCCCTCACCTCCCAGGGGGTGGAATGAGGGAATGGGTCAAATGCAGAGGGTAATTTCACCACACCTAGTGTGTGTGTGACTATCAGTGGTACTTTTATCTTTAAACACATCAATCAATCAATCAATGTTTATTTATATATCCCTAAATCACAAGTGTCTCAAAGGGCTGCACAAGCCACAACGACATCCTCGGTTCAGATCCCACATAAGGGCAAGGAAAAACTCACAACCCAGTGGGATGTCAATATGAATGACTATGAGATAAATGCTGCAGGATAAAAAAAAAGGGGGGAGGCGGGGGGGGGGGGGGGGGATGCTGCAAATGCCAAAACGCACAAAACTCCCTAAAAAAAACTGCAGTAGAGAAATGCTGCAATTTTACAGAACAGAATATTAGTTAGGTAGATTACCAGGAAGTTAGCCGCCAGGGGTGCTAGAACTGAAGGATATCCAATGTAATATTTTATTGTATTTAGGGCAGCAATGATAAAACAATTAGTTTGTTTAAAAAAAAGCCCAAATTTAGATTCTGTTACTTCTATTAATTGTTTCATGAGTGTAACTAATAAGAAAAAAAAATACATTCGGACCACATTGAGTGCCCGGAACTTTAAAGGGGAACTGCACTTTTTTGGAATTTCACCTATCATTCACAATCCTTATGTAAGACAAGAGCACATATATTTTTATTTTTTTTGAGCATTGTAAATATTATATAAATGCAATCAAGAGTCAGCTTACAATGGAGCCTGTGGGAGTCGCTCCATTCTGCCTATAAAAGCCCTTAAAAGACACCCAAACACCTCCATTACATGCTGTAAGTATGATATGTAATGTAGTAACGGGCACTGTCCACATTAATAATATTTTTAAATATTTACGTATTTTGATCATTTTAAGCATACCCGACGCACAATCCTTATGTAAGACAAGAGCACATATATTTTATTTTTTTACGCATTGTAAATATTAGATAAATGCAATCAAAAGTCCGCTTACGATGGAGCCTGTGGAAGACACTCCATTCTGCCTATAAAAGCCCTTAAAAGACATCCAAACACCTCCATTACATGCTGTAAGTATAACATGTAATGTAGTAACAGGCACATTAGTAATAACTTAATATTTATGTATTTTGATCATTTTAAGCATACGCAACGCATTGATTTAAAAAAAAAAACACATCACGACGTTCACTTTTTTTCCCCACTACATCATTACTACTCACTGCAGACTTCATGAGAGCCAACAAACATAATAAAACATCACTTACTGTACAATGTCTGCTGTCATTAGGATGCAGACGGATAGAATAGTGTTTTATTCTCGTTTTAGATGAAAAATGACTTATAATCCTCGCAAAGAAAAGGGGGGTGGAACTAAGCGTCTTTTCGTGTCGTTCTCGCCATTACCGGGTCTAAATTGGCTGTCAAAGTGTACCAACTTGTCAGAATACGTCCTCATGCTTCTACTATCCAGGTGAGAGGCATGAAATATGATCTACAATAAACTTCCACGAGCAAAAGAAGCGAGGAAGCAGCTTACCACTCGATGATGTAAACATTGGCACACACGCTAGTTAGTGATCATGGAGAAATAGATTGTCTGCGTTAGCGCTTATAATAACAATATCACTAACACTTGGTTAATATTCAAGTCACAAAATGTGAAAGGAATGTTGTTGGTGGTTTTCAGAAGGTTATTTATTGGGTTTTATGGGTGGGATAGAGGACCTCCCATTTGCTCTGTTGTAAGCAGAATGTTATTTACGTTTATTTACAAGTTAGGAGCATTAAAAAAAATACATCTGCCATCACGTCTTTCATAATGTTTGTGAAAGATAAGCAAAATTCCCCAAAAATTGCAGTTCCCCTTTAAATACGCAGACATAGTTTCTGCTCAGCCGCTGTAATAGAGCGCACATGAGCGCGGTGGTGTGTTGGTGCTATTATCTGTGCTGCAACAAACAGCGGAGATGTTGTTTTATTTAATGTATCAATGCACACATGGGAAAAGAGTACTTTTATTTTTGATGATGTGCATTTATTTGAAAAAAAGAATAAAGGTTGTGGCAAGCATAAAAATCGTTTTTTATGTCAAAATGTTTCCCTAAAATTTGCATTGAGGCAATAAAGTGTGTTTTATCCGATCACTCGATTAATCGATCAAACTAATCTATAGATTACTCCTAGTATTATAGAGCAACTGATTTTTACATCCAATATTTGGACAAAGACATAAAGAAGAATTAAATATTTCACTCCACCAACTTTCTTCTGAGCATCCCGCTCATGTAATTAAAGATAGATATCCCTCAGGTGTGGCGCTACTAGTAGCCTGGCTAATTTCCTGGTAGTTTTTGGTGTTAGATTTATTTATTTATTTATTTCATTTATTTTTGATCCTGCAGCGTGTATGCGATTACAGCATTTTTATTGTCCTGTTGCATTCTTTTGATAGCATTTTTGTGTGTTTTGGTTTTGGATTATTTAATTTGGACATTGGTACACAATTGCCCCTGTCAGACATGGTATGAAAGACACCAAAATGTAACAAAAATAAATGGATATTTAAAAAAATAATTTTTGCTTTTTAACATACTTGCAATTAATTTTACTAACAACAGGAGGCGCCACTGTATCAAACATCAAAGTGCTGCAGGTAAATTGTTAGGGATTCATCAACACCACTTTATTTAGACTCAGAAAGTACTCACAAAAGTGGGAAATATGATTTCTGGAATAGTCATAAGTGTCTCTGAATACAACTCAAAACATTTAGCACATAAATGTGTGGTGTAAACTTGTGGATTGAATAAGGAACTCAAGCAATGTGCTGGTATGGGACAGTTTATTATGAAACATTACAAGCAAATGGTGATTATTTTTGGCGGCCCTGTTAGGTGGTGGTATGCATCGTAACGCCGCTTCTTAACCCAGTTCAAACTCATCTGTTTTTTACAAATAATTAAAAGGCACTGGAGAAAGGATCAGTTTTGCCAACTTAGTGCCTTTGTGGCCATATTTAGTGAGTATCAGGGACATCTAGATACTAGAGGTGTAACAGGTAATATATTCAGAATTTCCATACAGAGGTGCCGAATTTATACATTAAAAGTAAAAAACAAAAAGTGTTTTTTGCATCATGCATTTTCTCGGTAATCAAATACAAGCAGTCACTAAAGGCAAAATATTTGCCACAAGAGCGGTGATCCAGTCATGCAGGGCAATTTTTTAAGCACGCGGAGTGCTCATAAACACCCCAGTGAAAGGTGAAGTGCACACCTCGACAAGCGTGCAGCCCAGCCTTTGATTAGCGGTGGTCATGATTAGCAGTAGTGCTAAGGAGAAAGAGCTTGGAGACATTCTTCCGTCGTCTGGTAACACTTCACCTTGCTGGGAAAATACGAATACCAGTGATGTCCCTTGTGTGGACCAGGGATAATTTTTTATTTCTTAATGTAATTTATTTAGGCAGTTATTATTTTGGTGTTTCTATTTTCACAATTAATATTTATAGTGATTTTGTAATATTTAAGGATATTATTTATTTTAGCTATTTACTTATTTTTATCAGCATTTTCAAATGTATTGTTCCATTCATCCATCCATCTTCTTCCGCTTATCCGAGGTTGGGTCGCGGGGGCAGCAGCCTAAGCAGGGAAGCCCAGACTTCCCTCTCCCAAGCCACTTCGTCCAGCTCCTCCCGGGGGATCCCGAGGCGTTCCCAGGCCAGCCGGGAGACATAGTCTTCCCAACGTGTCCTGGGTCTTCCCCGTGGCCTCCTACCGGTCGGACGTGCCCTAAACACCTCCCTCGGGAGGCGTTCGGGTGGCATCCTGACCAGATGCCCGAACCACCTCATCTGGCTCCTCTCGATGTGGAGGAGCAGCGGCTTTACTTTGAGCTCCTCCCGGATGACAGAGCTTCTCACCCTATCTCTAAGGGAGAGACCCGCCACCCGGCGGAGGAAACTCATTTCAGCCGCTTGTACCCGTGATCTTGTCCTTTCGGTCATAACCCAAAGCTCATGACCATAGGTGAGGATGGGAACGTAGATCGACCGGTAAATTGAGAGCTTTGCCTTCTGGCTCAGCTCCTTCTTCACCACAACGGATCGATACAGCGTCCGCATTACTGAAGACGCCGCACCGATCCGCCTGTCGATCTCACGATCCACTCTTCCCTCACTCGTGATCAAGACTCCGAGATACTTGAACTCCTCCACTTGGGGTAAGATCTCCTCCCCAACCTGGAGATGGCACTCCACCCTTTTCCGGGCGAGAACCATGGACTCGGACGTGGAGGTGCTGATTCTCATCCCAGTCGCTTCACACTCGGCTGCGAAATGTATTGTTATTTAATTGTATAAAAAGCCATCTATCATTTGTTCTTTTTTTGCCCGATTGGAAAATGGTGACATTTAAATACAAGAAGTGAACAAGTTATCAGTAACTGTTGAGATGTGGAGAAGAGGTATGATTACACAAGATCTACTTCATCTGACCCCTTCTCAAACATGTTGAATTGTGCAAAGGTAAACATATTGTAGTACTTGTAGTAGCATGTTTGAAACAAATAAAACCCTATTGATACCATTAATACAACTGATACAAAATGGTCATACAGTATGTGAACATGTTAGACACAGGAAGTGAACACACTATAAGTAATTGCTTAAATGTGGATAAAGAGTAGGATTAAATGAACTCTTTTTCAGGCACGTGTAGCAAGTTCCAAATAAATGAAGCCGTCATCCCTAAAATGTCGCTTCCTCCTTTTGTCCTCCCCTGTTCATCCTTCCGTCTCGTTGCACCACCTTTTCCTGCTCTGTCCGCCATTTAACGTCCTTCAGGTTACGACTGTCCAGTGGTGGAGGGCATATTTGAGTATGCCGCAGCAGTAGGGGGCGCTACACTCACAGCTGCCCAGTGCCTGCTGGACCAGACGAGCGACGTGGCCATCAACTGGGCGGGAGGGTGGCACCATGCCAAGAAGTAAGACAGGAGAAGGACACTAATGGTTTAATTTGATCTGTCACCACTGACCAATTTTTGTTACCCTCCAGGGATGAGGCGTCGGGCTTCTGCTACGTGAATGACATTGTGTTAGGGATTCTTAAGCTGCGGGAGAAATATGAGCGAGTCCTTTACGTGGACGTGGACCTGCATCACGGAGACGGTACGCCGTTACACAAAAAGGACCTGCAGAATGGCAATTTTAAAAAGCCACGCCCCTTTTGATTCCTTTAAATGTGCAGCGTTTGTTGGCTACCTTGTCAGTGACTTGGCAGGGCTGCATATAATAATGTTCTTAATAGTGGTGCAAAGGCCAAATTAAATTGTGGTGCAGAATAGTTTTTTTTTTTTTAAACAAAATCCAGCAGATGAAACTGATAAAAAAAAGAAGTTTGCAGCCTACTTTGTAACATGTGTTACACCGCCTTTGCTTTGCTTTACTATTAGAATTGTGTCTTCAAGGACTTTAAGGATGCCTTATTCCTGCAGGTGTGGAGGATGCCTTCAGCTTCACGTCTAAAGTCATGACAGTCTCCCTGCACAAGTTCTCCCCGGGATTCTTCCCAGGTAGCTCAACACGTTTTTCCTGATTTTTAATACTATGACACACTTGAACATAAGTGTGTGTGTGTAGGTACAGGGGATGTGGCCGATACCGGATTGGGTAAGGGCCGCTGGTACGCCATCAATGTCCCGCTGGAAGACGGCATCCAGGACGACCGATACTTCCAAGTTTTCACCAGGCACGAACACTCCCTCGCCGCTTCTCTGGTCGCGCCCATTAAGTTGGTAACAAAGAGATGCTTTTCCCTTTTGCAGCGTGATGTCGGAAGTGCACGTGCAGTTCAACCCAGAGGCGGTAGTGATGCAGCTTGGAGCAGACACCATGGCGGGCGACCCCATGTGTTCTTTTAACATGACCCCGGTGGGCGTGGCTAACTGCCTGCAATATGTTCTGCAGTGGCACCTGCCGACGCTGCTGTTGGGAGGAGGTGAGATGTCCATGTGTGTGTGTGTGCGCTGCTAACAATGAAGCCATTTTACTGGAATACAAACTGGCCTCTTTTCCCTTCCCTCACTGTAAATGGCATTTGTGCCACCCCCAATAGTGTTCAAAATGTACAGTATGCAATACAGATAACCACAAATGTTAAACATCATTGAACAAACCACTTACAAGTAATTAGTTGCGTCTGGTGTTTTGCTTGATGGCGGCCATGTTTTTCCAACCAATCTTGCTGAAATTTTACAAGTACATTCATGTTTGGTCAGTTCCCTAAAAGTGTATCCCACATTTCGTGGGGATTAATCTCAACACCAAAATGCACACCAATGTATTTGTCTTGTTTGTTTTTTGGGGGGAGGATTTTTAGGTAAAAAAAGTGCTCTAAATATTGTAGGCAGCAAGGACAATAATAACACAACTTTACCTGTCTAAAACATTCATTTATTCTTGCCAATGTGGGCGTGGCTTACCTGTCTCCTCCCGCCAGGGGGCTACAACCTCGCCAACACGGCTCGCTGCTGGACCTACCTGACAGCAGCAGTTCTGGGAAAGCCCCTTGCCTCAGATATTCCGGACCATGAGGTATTACTACATCTTACACACCAGGCCCATGTTTTAATTGACACATGTGTTTTGAAAAGAAAATATACACAAACATTTTTGTGTCTCGTCTCACTGAACAGCAGTGTGAGAGTGTGTGTCTGTGATAAAGGTACCGATTGTTTCTCCTTGCCATGGTCCTGCGGCCCTCTGTAACCTTTGACCTCATTTAGAGGCTCTCACTTGAAAAGATGGCGGCCATTAGGGCAGCTGCCTCAGACAATGATGACAAAGCTAGCACACACTCAAGCATATGTTCATGGCGGCTTTTTGAAATGTTGGCCTCCAATTTAGAGAATAATGGAAGAACCTTATCATTGCTTCTACAGTGTACTGTGTGTGCGTGTGTGTGTGTGTGTGTGTGTGTGTGTGCGTGATGCTCAATAAGAGGAGCATTTATCAACAATGACCAAGCAAAGCTGGACAAAACTGGCTTTGTGGTCTTCCTAGAACATGTGTATGTGTGTGTGTGTGTGTGTGTGTGTTTGTGTGTGTGTGTGCTAACATTCTCTATAGCTGTCGATGAATACACACATTCATTTATTGTTCAGTTAAAGCGTGATATTCCATAATAAGTCCACACATACTGTATGACTCCCCATGTTGCTTGATTCGTTGTTGTTGTCCCTTTTCCACAAATCCCTGTTTTCAGGCTTCTGATTGGCTAATACAACCGTCATCAGGGACTCTTATTACCACCAGTTTGTTTTAAAATGCACTTGCAACTCGCAGTTGTCAAATCAAAAAGCATGTTGCTCCAAATAATATTTTATTTAAAACTAGGGCTGTCAAATTATTAAAATATGTAATCACGATTAATCGCAGTTTGTTCATAGTTAACTCTGAATTAATCGCGATAATCGCAGATAGGTATAATTTTCATCGTGGCGAATTTGGTAGAGTGGCCGTGTCAGCAATCGGAGGGTTGCTGGTTACTGGGGTTCAATCCCCACCTTCTACCATCCTAGTCACGTCCGTTGTGTTGTGTCTGATTTTAACTTTATGCATCGTGTCCTCTTTAAACATCTTCTGGTTCCAGATGAAACGAATACGTCGACACTACTTTTTAAACAGATCTGTTAGGAGCGTGATAAGACAAAAGTGGTGTTAAATGGCCACTTTAAAAAAAATAAAAAATATTGCATATACAATGATCCATCCATCCATCCATCCATCCATCTTCTTCCGCTTATCCGAGGGGTGGCACTTTTGTAATCACATATATTCAAATTACAACGATTATATTCTGACATACGCAAGACAGACACATGTGCAGGAAAACCGGATGTGTACAGTTACCTTCAAAATAAAAGCGTTATTTCAAGCGTCCATGTGGATGTTAACGGTCATGGCTGTAAAACTACTTGATAACACTTCACTAAAGTACATTGGGGGAACTTTTGTAATCACATATATTCAAATTACAACGATTATATTCTGACATACGCAAGACAGACATATGTGCAGGCAAACCGGATGTGGGGCAAGACACTTCACCCTTGCTCCTGATGGCTGCTGGTTAGCGCCTTGCATGGCAGCTCCCGCCATCAGTGTGTGAATGTGTGTGTGAATGCATGAATGTGGAATTACTGTCAAAGCGCTTTGAGTACCTTGAAGGTAGAAAAGCGCTATACAAGTATAACCCATTTATCATTTATTTATTTATCTTTAATCGTCGGCGGTCACTCGTGGTCGAGTATGACTGTAACAATTTTTTTTTTTTCTTCAGCTGCCTTCGCTTTGGCGTGGGCTATTCTTTTCACTTTGCAGTGGATGTCGTTTTGCCAAGTGATGAAAGCTTGCCGCTTGTTGTCAATTAGTTGCTGGATCTCAGTGTCGTTCTCATCAAACCAGTCTTGATGTCTCCTCTTTTTGAGACCAAGGATATTTTTGCAGTCGAAAGTGTGCTCCAGTGTGTTTCCGTATCCTCTGGGTACTGTTTGGGCAACGCTGCGCCAAAGGCCTCCTGCAGCTGTTGTGGGTAGGTGGTGTCACTCAACAGCTCGATGTTAATTCTAGGCCGGCACTGTCTTTTCTGCATCCGTCTTTTCCGCATTAAGCGGATGGACATGATGGAGCGAATGAGGCGGTGGTCGGTCCAGCAGTCGTCTGCAGTGGTCATTGCTCTGGTGTTTAGGACGTCGCGACGGTCTTTAGAGCGGACAATGACGTAGTCAATGAGGTGCCACAGTTTGTAGCGAGGGTGCATCCATGATGTTTTGAACTTGGTTTTCTGACGGAAAAGTGTGTTGGTGATGACCAGGTTGTGCTCCGAGCACTTAGTTAGCAGTAGTGTGCCATTAGAGTTTGTATTTCCGACCCCTTCTCTCGCCAGCGTACCCCTCCATAGGTGGTGGTTTCTTCCCACTCTGGCGTTGAAGTCTCCGAGCAGGATTAACTTGTCCTCCTTGGGGACTTCAGATAGAACTTTGTCCAGGTCAGCATAAAAGGCCTCCTTAACTTCATCCTGTGCATCAAGGGTTGGTGCATAGGTACTAACGACCGTGGCCATATGACTGCTAGCAAGCATAAGGCGTAAGGTCATTAGGCGCTCGTTGATGCCCACAGGGAGTTCATGGAGGTGGTTGATGAGGCAGTTCTTAATAGCAAAACCCACACCGTGGATTCGTGGCTCATTTGCAGGCTTTCCTTTCCAAAAGAAAGTATATCCGCCTTTTTCTTCCTTCAGCTGCCCTTCGTCGGCCAGTCGGGTCTCGGAGAGTGCTGCGATGTCGATCTGGAACTTCCTTAGCTCTCTGGAGATGATGGCAGTTCGCCTTTCAGGTCGATCGCTGGCTTGGTTGTCCGTGAGGGTTCGCACGTTCCAGGCTCCAATGTGTAGTTTTTGTTTTCTTTGTTTCTGACCGCGTGGTGGTGATCCCTCTGGATGCGGTATTCCAGACAGGATGTTGCGAGGCAGGCTATTTTTAGGGTACCTTTTCTAACCCCCTCCCCTACTGGGGTGAGCAGAGTGGATCCTGAATAGGGCTGCTCAGTCATGGGTGCAGCTGCCGAGAAGCTCTTCTGCCTCAGTCCATGAGCTTAACGACTGAATCTAACACCCAGCGCCTGTGTGCCAGGTTGTGGCTAGGGACTGCCAGACTTCACTGTCCTGCCCCCGTTACCACTTCCCGGTCGCCAAAGGACTTTGAAGTATCCGGGATGTAAAATGGATGGGTTCCCATTCGGGAGGACGCCTGCGCGTGACGTCTTTTAGCGTGGGAAGACTGATGCGCCTGCAGCCACCACACGGTCCTTGGCAGAGAGGGGCCTTGATCCAGTGGCATGGATCCATGACGACTAGAGACCACCCTCTGTTGCAGCCTTCATCCGCCTTCAGTGCCGTTGTGACATGCAGTGTCATCCTCCGCCACTTCCACCGTTGAGGTCTTATATCTATTTAACCCATAGATGGGGAAGTGGTTGGCAGACGCCAGGGCGTGTCCACACACTGGTGGGCCTGCACGCCTCGCCTCTGGGGCCCACTGCTGCTCCGAGATCCCCTACAGTTTAGCCTGTGTCCGCAAAGACGCAGTTTACCGTGTGTGGCCAGACATATAATTTTTGGGGGGAGGGGGCTATCCCAGATGTAATCTGGGATATTTCTACCTGAATAAATGCTTTTGATATTCTGTACATTACATGTTGTACAAGTTTGGTCTTCATTATGCTGCATGGCAGTGTTTTAACCTTCTCTATTAATTAATAACATGTAATATTGAGCCTGCTAATCATTCAGTAATGGAGGACTTGACCAGAAAATGTTATAAAATAATTTACACAATATTTCAGCCATCCAGCCTTACATAATATAATTTTTTTCTATTTTCAAATTGTTGCTGCTTATTGTACTTTGTTGAGATTTTTTTTTTTTGGAGATTTACTGGCAACAAATCTAGCATCTATTTTTGGTGTTATTGGAGAGAGACTGTTTAGATACTGTGGTGCCATGTCCGTGGCGAAAAGCGAGCCGGACTTTGCGTTGCTAGGAGCCTCTTTCTCATTAAAAGCCGCCACTGTCATCTGAAATTGTGAAGATAACTGTGTGCAGGTATATCTCGAATATATTAAAGTACATCCACAGCGCAGACACGCTGCCTCCGCTCCAGACAAACCCCTGCGTATAGCTTACGTCATTACAACATCGGTTTTGAAAACACTGTTCCGGTGATTAAAGTATGTCTTTTTCCGTCCAAATGTTCGGTGCATTATTAGTCAATAGTGCGCAAATAATAAAATATATAGCCATTCATACTGTAGCTACCTGCTTGTGTTAATGTGTATGTTTAGTGTGTTATGATGGCCATTTTTCCTATGGTCTGTGAACACACCGTGTCGGCGGAGAATGAACAAGTGTTGTGTGTCTTGAAGTGAAGCACGGAGGCAGACTGGTGTGCACGGAGGAAATACTAGCTGGAATTGGGCCCATTGTTATCATGACATTGGCAATAAAAGCTAAACAGAAAGTCAGGCTTTTGGATCCTAAGAGTCAGTGTGTTTAGTCAATCTTAGATTGCACAAGGTTTAAATAGGTAACTGGTGTGGGTATATTTTGACATATACAGTAGAAAATTGATGGGATGGATGGACAGAAACAATAAAATATGATAATTATTAGCATATGCAATAATAAAAATGGAAAAATAACGAGGTTGAGCAGTCATGATGATGATGATGACGATGATGAGCAAACAACACAAGAAGCAGCAAGTACAGGAAAGGCAGGATGCTTATGGAAAGGAAGCAGGCAGGCGTCCCGCCTCTTTACTTCCCATTTCCTCTCTTTTCCTGTCTGCCACCACTTCCTGGCCCGCCTCTCGCTGCCGTTCAGAGCCACAAGCTCAATGTTCTGAAATGTCACAAAAGATGAGTGTATGTGTGGAGTGAAGACACAGCTTCATCAACTCATAAATGTTTCCATTTATGAGTTGACCGTCCTAAATCGCGGCGTGTGCGTCATCACAAGTCCATGTCCATGTGACGTTCTGCGTTCTCTGTCGTCCTTGCGGAATTCTCGCTGATGTCATCAGCGCGCTCTTCTCGGGCCATCCAAAACAAACATGGCGCCAGCAGCAGTGTGTGTGTGCGCGTGTGTGTGCGCGTGTGCGTGCATGCGTGCGTGCGTTTGTGTGTGTATGAACCACAGGACCAGCGGGTTCATGGGAATACATTAATCTAGGTGTGCGTGTGTGTGAGGCTGAAGATAGGACTCACAAAGCTATCAGCTGATGGCACAGATATAAAGGATGTTCTCCACACACACAAAGGAGGGTCGTCTTTGTCTTTTTAAACCAAAAAAACATGGTCCTATAAAAATTATACCACTGAGCGCTATTAAGTTTCCTAACTGAGTTCTGTGTGTTTCAGTTTTTCACAGAGTACGTGCCAGACTACTCACTGGAGATCAGCCCGAGCTGCCGACCCGACCGCAACGACAGCAAACACCTGGACCAGGTCATCAAGACCATCAAAGGTCTGTAAAAAAATGTATCATACGGTACCTCACAAAAGTGAGCGTACCCTTCACATTTTAGCAACATTTGCATCATCTCCTCAAGGAATTGCACTACAGCAGACCTGGGCATTCTACGGCCCGCGGGCCGCATCCGGCCCTTTGCGCATCCCTGTCCGGCCCGCGTGAGGCCAATCATAAATTACAAAATCAATTTCAAAAAGTATCTATGTCGAGTGTGCAATACAACGGTGCTGCTTTTGTTTTGAAAAGCGTTATTTGTATTACTTCCGTGTGGACGTATGCGCGTGTGCGATTGTGAGTGAATTGAACGGCGCAATCACAAATTACAAAATAAAGTTTAAAAAACATCTATGTCGTGCGTGCAATACAACTGTGCTGCTTTTATTTTGAAATGTGTTATTTATGACCGTATGTCCGGGGGGAACCTGTGAGTGAAGGTGCATAGAGACAAGTGATGAGACGCTAAAAAAAGAAAAGTTGATGACGAATGGTGTTTCCAACAAGACATGGACTGCCAAGTATTTCTTTACATAAATGAAAGGTAAAGCCGTGTGCTTAATTTGTGGTACACAGCTTGCTGTGTTTAAAGAATATCATTTTAATCGCCACTACACGATGAAACACGAGGGAAAATACCGGAATCTGTCTGATGAAGCTCGCGCAAGGGAGGCCGATGCGTTGATGGTAAAACTGCAAACCCAACAAGGACTTTTTGCCATATTTCACACCCCCAGAGATGCAGCCGTCAGGACAAGTTTCGTCATTTCTCACAAAAGCGCCAAAAAAAGTAAGGCGTTTTCTGATGGAGAGTTTATTAAGGAGTGCTTATTGGACTTTGTTGCGCTGTATGCCCGGAGACATGGACTGTTTTTCGCTGGCTTTGGATGAGAGCTGTGATGTACGTGACACCGCCCAGCTGCTCTTCTTCTTACGTGGGATAACTGCAGACTTTCAAATCACGGAGTAGCTGGCAGCCATGCAGTCAATTAAAGACACAACCACAGGTAATGACTTGTTCACATAGGTAAATGCGTGTTTGGACATGTTAGGACTGAAATGGGACAAGCTGGCAGGTGTGACAATCCAATCCACTTTATTTATATAGCACATTTAAACAACAAAATGTTTCCAAAGTGCTGCACAACAATATTAAAAACAAAATTTAAATATTATCCTTAGCTCCACCAATGACTGAATAAAAAGAAAAAACAATTACATATAAAACCAATATAAAAAACAATATAAAATAAATATGATTAAAAACTATTTTTAACAACAAATGGTTGTCCAAATCTGACGGGGAAAAATGTTGGATAATGCAGGATAAAGTGACCATCAAAAGCAATCTGCTTTTGTATAAAGTTAAGTTAGGTTAAATTAAATTATTATTATTATTATTAATTATTATTATTATTAATATCATTATTATTTATCTTACGGTATATCAAAAATAATATTGAGCAAAATTTAATTGAAATATTGTCGTGTGGCCCTCCAGCAGTGCTCGGGTTGCTTATGCGGCCCCCGGTGAAAATTAATTGCCCACCCCTGGTCTAAATAGTTGGCAACCTAAGTGAGGAGCATGCTAATTGTGTCTAGTCCTACAGTCAAGCATAGTGGTGTGACTGGGGCCGCGCGAGTGCTGCTGACACGTTGGGAGCTGTGGTTCATGGAGGTTTTGAAGCAGAGAAAGATCTCTTACCATGGTAAATTTGGGAAACAAATATGCAAGGGTTATCCAGCATCCTGAATACTCTTGGACATGAAATTCAGCAGCGCTGCCCAGTTTTTTACTGGAATTCTCTTCCACTCCTCTATGATGACATCACTGGTGGATGTTTGACAACATGCACTCCTCCACCTTTCTTACTTCTGCCTAAGAATGGATATCGTAAATATAAAAACATGGTAGAAAATACTAAAACAGAAAGATAGTTATTATAGATTACGAACGAAGGTGGACATTATACAAATAAATAATTGAAATACAAATGTTGCGATATTGTATAGATCAAAATACATACTCAACAACTACATGTAATGTATCAAACTTTTGGTGGCCCGTACATTGGTTATTGTACAGAGGTCTGGGGACATGCATATAAAATAACTGCCAAACCAATTTCCATATTACAAAAGATATAGCAATAATTAATTGACCGGACAATAAAGACTCAACAAATTATTTATAAACTCGCGGATTAATAAATGATCTTGTAGAAAACAAAAGCAATTAAAGCTGCGAGCAGCGTTGAACACTGCGGGGTTCACTCGAGCCGACCGGCGCGCATGACGCTTGCGGTCACATCCTTCCCAATACCACCATATATTTCGGGACCCCTAAAGTATTACATTTCTTGCCATACCTGATGTGCCTGCAAAATATGAGGACTTTTTGTGCATGTTAAGGGCCTCAAAAAGGCGTCCAAACGTATAGAAGAAAAACACAGCAAATTCAATTGGGCCCCTGTGGTGCTCTGCATTACACCTTGCTGTGTGCATTTGAACATGTACATGAAAAAAACAAACATTGAAAGAAGGTCTCAATTGGGTTCAGGTGTGGGGAAGTCATACTAGGCCATTCCATCACCACAGCAAGGCTCCTTTTCATGTTGTAAAACTGCAGCGAGACCCAGTTTCTGTTTCACAATGTCAGAGTACATGTTGGAATTGATGCTTCCTCCCAACACACCACAGCTTCCGCACTCGTGCAGCCCCAGACCATGACACCGCCACCATCATGTTTGACTATAAGCAAGACACAGTTATCTTGCTACATTTGTGAGGTAATAACGGCTGTGTGTTCTGTGTGTTGGCTCACTTTCAATGGATAGTAAGTAAATATACAGAGGCTACTCTAAAACTGAGCCCCTACGCTTAAGAACAGACATGCTGTCCTAAAAATGCTTGCTGAAATGCAAGATGCCGTAGTCGACTGCTTTAATGTCTATAGGTACCTTCCTATTGCCGTTCCACCAAATAAAAGGGTACCAGAAACATGCAGTACTTTTACTGTTTTAGACAATGGAAACCCTTCTAACAACTAACTGCATGTCCTCCATCAAGAAAAAAAGACAGCACGATTCACCTATTTTTTTTTTTTTCATAAATACAAGTATTTGTTCTCTGTGAAAGCAAACCTGACTTTCCATAAACGTTTTCCTCCTGTTGAAATGTCAGCGCTGTCACATCTGTTTTATGTCCTCCTCTCTTGTCTCTGTCAGCTCACATTTTTCCGCGCATGACGATTAATCTGTACCGAGCCACCACTGCATTTGGTACATCCGCACCACTGAATTACATCATTTGATGGCTAAGTGATGGAAACAGTGGTTGCCCTTGGACACAAGCAGGCGCCTCTGCGTCGTTTTACCATGAAACTATAGGTGGCGCTGTGAAGCTGCAGTGTCCAGTTCTAAAAATACAATGGACAGGCTGACGGGACACAAGTGACAGCTCCACAATAGCCAGCAAACAGGACATCCTCTTTGACTGCGTCAAGGCAATTACTCTTCCACGCTTTGTGTGTGCGTGCGCTACATTTAATATTAGCTACAACACATTAACAAACATGGAATCTGTAGAAATTACGTGTGCATTTGTTGCTTGACGTGATGACCCTGCGTATATACTGTGTGTTGTTTACATGTGTGCGCCTCTCTATTTACTTGTTTGCAGGGAATCTAAAGAATGTGGTTTAGGACACGTCCACGCACAGAGTAATGAAGACAATATGGAGTGGAGGCCTTCAGCCCTGTGGTGCGGCATGGAGAAGCGTTTTGGAAAACACTAGCGGTTTCCAGGGAAGGATTTTAATGGGGGGCGGGGGGTTGTGATGTGGTTGCTACAATGTTCACAGTTTTAACATGTTATTGAGGCGAATGCTTTGTAATACTTAAATAAAGTGATTGTCTCTGAGTATTTATTTTTTATTTCTATTTTTGTGTCTTTGCTTTTCTTAAATCTCCAATTTTAGAGTATTTTTCCACCAATTTTAAGTACCGTATTTTTCACAGCATAAGTCGCTCCGGAGTATAAGTCGCACCGGCCAAAAATGCATAATAAAGAAGGAAAAAAACACATATAAGTCGCACTGGACTATAAGTCACATTTTTGGGGGAAATTTATTTGATAAAACCCAACACCAAGAATAGACATTTGAAAGGCAATTTAAAATAAATAAAGAATAGTGAACAGCAGGCTGAATAAGTGTACGTTATATGACGCATAAATAACCAACTGAGAACGTGCCTGGTATGTTAATGTAACATATTATGGTGAGAGTCATTCAAATAACTAGAACATATAGAACATGCTATACGTTTACCAAACAATCTGTCACTCCTAATCACTAAATCCGATGAAATCTTATACGTCTAGTCTCTTACGTGAATGAGCTAAATAATATTATTTGATATTTTACGGTAATGTGTTCATAGTTTCACACATAAGTCGCTCCTGAGTATAAGTCGCACCCCCGGCCAAACTATGAAAAAAACTGCGACTTATAGTCCGAAAAATACGGTAAGTTTTAGAGGTGCCACGATGATGTTTTGGATGTGTGTTGTCCAAAATCCAGCCTTGATGCTAGAATTCATACAGTTAGAGGTACATTTAGTAAGCCCTACTGCAGGGGTCAGCAACCCAAAACGTTGAAAGACCCATATTGGACCTAAAATACAAAAAAGTAATCTGTCTGGAGCCGCAAAAAATGAAAAGCCGTATATAAGTCTTGTAATGAAGGCAATGACCTAAGTGTCTATATTAGCTATAATTGCCTACTGTCGCAGGCTGAGGTAAATCTTCTTTGACAGAAATGTTGAAATGTAATATTCTACACATTTTTACAACATTAGAAACTATTAGTAAATCAGAGGCTACTCAGAAGGTGAGATAACTCCTGGAAATGACTGGCTTTTAATGGCCAAAGATGTAGATGTGTGTGTCCAAGTTAAGGCTGTCTTCTTTTAATAGATTTATTACAATCTTTGGCAAGCTAGGTAATGTTTGCTGTGGTCTGGAACAACATGGCATACAAACAACTATCTGAAATGCAGCCAATATTACATACGCATAATGTGCTATGAGACATGCAAAACTAAATTATATACAAAAAGGATAAAAGTAAAGGATAATTAAATAAGCTCAAATATACCTACAAACGAGGCATAATGATGCAATGTGTACATACAGCTACAGCCTAAATAGCACTCCAACTCTGATTAGTACTCCAACAAGTCAATAACATCAACAATGTTCACCTTTGTGCATTCACGCACAGCATAAAACTTTTGGTGGACAAAATGAGACAAGGAAGGACATGTAAATAAACTGTTGTGTCACAGTCCACACTATGGTGAGTTCAAGAACCGCCGAAATTAGTAGGACAAAACGATGTTCACCAAATACTCTCATCCGTGAAGAATACACACAAACATATTAAACAGTGGGCTTTCTAACAATTGGGAAGGTTTGTGTCATTTTTGTCTTAAACCAAAAAACATACTAAAACAAAAAAATATTTTCCCCCCATCTTTTTCCATTGTCAATCCTTTTTTTAAAATGCTCCAGGGAGCCACTACGGCGGCGCAAAAGAGCCGCGGGTTGCTGACCCCCGCCCTACTGGGAACACGCCCTTTTGTGCGTCTGGAGCTTCAATGCTACACCAAATCTTCTCCTGGAAGCCCTCAGCACCATCGACACGGAAGCCATAAAGCAAAGACTGGCCTTACGAACATAGGCCGGCTAAATTAAAGGCCCAAGCAGGGTTTTATTTGGAGGGCCCTGGCACCGTTACCATTACTTTTATTTTTACACATTTTTGTTCATGCAAAAACGATTTGTCTCCTTTTCTCAATCAAACTTGAATTTAATTTGATTCACGTCTTGTACTAAATCAAATTCATGGGAAACAAATTGTTCAACTATTGGCATGGAGATGTTTCCAAAGAAGACAAGATCAGGGTTCACAGTGTGCAGAAGCATGGCCCCTGAACAACACCCTAGCAGCCAACAACAACATCAAAGCACTAGGCGAGTTGAGGGAGTGAAATTGTTCCATCATGTCACCAACACAGAGATCCCGACACAACAACTCCCTGCTTCTCAATTTGCAGCAATGTGAAGTGTGCATTGGTTCGACCATGTCACCCGCTTACCCTCCAGATCATCCAACCAGACTTGGACTCCCGCCAAGTCGGCCGGAGAGGTCCTCGAGGCGTCCCCCGGCCGCGCTCGCTGGCTTGACATTGTAGCTCAGGATCTAAGGCAACTGCGGGCTGCACGCTGAACATTTAAAGCATGTGGAGGCCGTTTTGATATTTTGCATTTTCAAAACCTATCCAACATATAGATTTTTTTTTACCTTTAGGGCTCTCCTCAAGTTTGGTCTCAGGGTCTCAGTCATATAAGTCAAGTTTGGTCCCGGGGACCTGGAAGGGTCTCAGTCATATATTATTGTATCTTTTAATTATTCAACGCTTAAATCTCGAGATCATCTGCAGGTCTATCTGTCAGTATAAAATAAAATGAAAAAAATATGTTTAATGCTCTTTTTGTCTTTTTGCTGCAGCTGTTACATATACTGTATATTGTATATGGTAATTGGGATTTGTTATATATTGTATATATTATATACAAATATAATAATATAATATATCAGTATATATTACACACTGTATATATAATATGTAAATATTACATATATGTTATATTTTACATTGCTACTACATTTAGTCTACCTAATACCTGCATCATCCTTTCCATCCTTACCCTTTCCAACCTTTGTAACTGAGCTACTGTGTGGAACAATTTCCCTTGTGGATCAATAAAGTTTGTCTAAATCTAAGTCTAAGTGAAGTAATTGGGGCCTTAAACATGTCAATAATTCATAACAACATTGATTTAAAGTTGTTGTTTTTTTTTTTTTTTTAATAATGAGAGGTTTTTTGTTTTTTTAAATCCCATTAAAATTCTTGGGGACCCAAAAGGGGCCCGCTCCTAAATGTGTCAAAAATAAGTCATACATTTTTCTTCATAATATTATTACTATTTAAAACTTTCAACACTTAAGTCTCCAGATGAACTCCGGATCTATCCGATGATATACGTTTTTATAGAGTATTCATATTTGTATGCCATTTTGGTCAAATAATTTTTTTTTTAATGTTTTCTTTTATTAGTCTTTTTTATTAGTATTTTTAGATTGTACCGCGGGGCATTAAACAAATAGAAGCGGGCCGCAAATACTGCCCCTGGGCCACATTTTGGACACCACTGATCTAAGGGCCTGTGACATCTTGCAACATTGTTGGCTCTATGCACAACAAAGTGCAAGAGAACTAAGCTAAAGCAGATTGTAAAAAAAATCCAAAAATTTAACAGTATTTTTTGACAGTAAAATACTGTTATAAAAATGTATTGTAACATTACAACAACAACAAAATTACAATACACTTATATATATTACACAGCAAAAAACTGTTATTTCACAGTAAAATACTGTGATGGTGGTCCTGTGTGACACAATAAATTAAAGTAAATTCAGACTCCATCCATCCATTTTCTACCGCTTATTCCCTTCGGGGTCGCGGGGGGCGCTGGAGCCTATCTCAGCTATATGTATATATATATATATATATATATATATATATATATATATATATATATATATATATATATATATATATATACAGTACATACATATACTGTTAAAACGAGAAAGTAATTAACAATGACATTACAATTGTGATGTTATAGCATCCATCCATCCATTTTCACCGCTTTTCCCATCCATCCATTTTTCTACCGCTTGTCCCTTTCGGGGTCGTGGGGGCGTGCTGGAGTTTATCTCAGCTGCATTCGGGCAGAAGGCGGGGTACACCCTGGACAATTCGCCACCTCATATAGTTGTAATTTTATTGTAATTAACTGTAAAATAACAACAGTAAATTTTCTCTAAAGATGATATACATCATCTCATCTCACACCTTCCAGCAGCAGAGGCGTGTCAGAGGTAGTATTATTGACAAGAGGAAGTTCCTTCAAGATAACACGATACATTTTTCCCACGCTTAGTGCTGGTAAACAGACTTTAGTGGCGCATATTACTGTTTGAACACCATTAAAAAGTCACTATTTCCTAATAGGGGCATGGCAAATGTGAAACATATTGGCGTGATGTTTCGCAAGGTCGTTTATGACAGAATGAATCTAAAAATAGGTACATTTTTGCAATTTGAACATTACACGCAATGTTGAACTCCCTTTGTTCGTATTACAAGATGTCTGCAGATGTGAAGTCCAATCTTTTATGGCCCACTGTTTGAAAGCGGAACCATCAGTGTCGACCCACTTCCTTTAGAAGGTGATCCTGCCCAAATTAATGGCCTGGAAATGCACGCTGGAGCTGGCGTGTGTGCAGAGCAGCAGCGAGTGTGTTATTGTGTGCGGCCGTTCGGGATCCTTAGCGTCTCGGCTCTGCAAATGAAAGTCATTACACAGTTTACGAGGCGGGGGAAAGGCGAGACCATTGAAACCCTATCTGGTAAACTTGGGAGGAAGCTGCGGGTCAACACAGTACCGTGCACAGTAAACATGACTGACACATGTGTGTGTCTACTTTGCTTTCTCCACTCTTTCAAATGAAAGAAAGTCAGAAGGGGGCCTCTGGAAGAGTCAACGTCTCCTCCTGTTGCATTTTCGTATTTAAAAAAATGATAATGATAATCAGACCTACAGAGATGTAAGTGAGACGACACACTTAAAAATTATGGGTTAAAAAAATAACCCAATTTTAACCAAACTGCTCGTTCAGAAAAGGACAAACCCCTTATTTGAGTTATTGGTAACACTTTAGTATGGGGAACATATTGACCATTAATTAGTTGCTTATTAACATGCAAATTAATAACATATTGGCTCTTAATTAGTCGTAATTAGGTACTTAGTAATGCCTTATTCTGCATGGCCTAATTATACAACAACACTAACCCTAACCCTAACCCTCTAACCCTAACCCTAACCCAATAACTCTAAATTAAGTCTTTGTTACTTATATTTTCCCCTAGTGTCCAAATAACTCTTAATTAAGTCTTTGTCACTTAGAATATGTTCCCCATACTAAAGTGTTACCGAGTTATTTTAACTCAACATTTTGGGTACATTTTTTCAACCCAACTTTTCCGTTGAATTATTTAACCAAAAAGTTGAGTTAAGATAACTAAATGTTGGGTTATTCCCAACCAAGCTATTGGGTCGAATTATTTAACCCAAAAGTTAAATTATGCTAACTCAATGTTGGTTGATTCATAACCCAACTATTGAGTTGAATTTATTTCACATAAAAGCTGAGTTATGCTCACTACAATATTGGGTTATTCCAAACCCAACTATTGGGTTGTGCAATTTAGCGCTCCTTGACCCAATAGTTGGTTAAGAATTATACATTTTACTGCTGCTTTGTCTTACTCCTTCCCAACTACTGATCAAAATAATTTTTGTTCCATTAAAATATAGTCAAAAGCAATATATGAGTGACTTTTTTTTTTTTTAACCAGAATTACCGTGTATGGTCATAGTTGTCACGACAAGGTTGCATTTTACTGCGTGGATCGTTCTACCAGGATGCAGACGGGCAAGGTGCAGGTAAGGAAATGATTTATTGTCCATAAATCATGCGGGATACAAACAAAAAAACGCTAACGGAATAGCGAACAAGAAAAGCTTAGCATGTAAACAGGCAAACAAAAAGACGAAGCTTAGCTCAGGAATCAAATCAGTAGCCGTCGTAACTGTTGCGTGGAAGCAAATAAGAAAGCCAGACAGTAGGGAATAAGTAGCTCTTTGATTAGTGCCCAGGAGCAGGTGAGCGTCCCGAACACTAATCAGAGGCAGGTGAAAACAATCTGCAGTCATGGCAACTAAAACACAAACCCAGGTGTGCTCAAAACAGGAACTGAGGGAGTCAAAAACTAAACAAACATGATCCGGGCAGCAGATCATGTCAATAGTAGCTCTATACAGCATGCTCAAATATTTTCATGTACATAAGATGTGTGATTGTAAATAATGTTAATGAGATTAATCCTTAATAAAATCCCCTGTAAGAAAAAAGTACCTTTTTAATGAAAAAAACCCTTTTACCCAAAAATGTGTTACTCATTGAAAAACAACACAAAAATGGTTCATAGTTTTGAAAACCCAGAAATTGAGTTAAAATAATACCCTTATAACCCACAAAATGGATTGCTCTTCATAAAAATAACTCCAAAATTTAATCCAACACTCGGGTTATGAAAAATAACCCATCCTTTTTTAGTGTGTATGATCTGTTTATGTTAAAATGATGATTTAATCCAAATACACAAAGCAACAATACGAAACTTACGAGAAGATTGAGGCTAATTTAGCGTCGCATAGCATGGAAAAGAATAGGAAAAAACTTAGGGCGTAGCATGAAGCCAGACATAAAATGTGGCGTAGAGCGAACAAGAATCCCGCAAGGACTGGCAGGGCGAGACGAGTATGAGTATGCCCGATTGCGATTTGGCATGTCCCAGTCAACCAACGGTCTCTGTTGGTTGACTGGGACATGGACTTTGAATATGACCAATGTATGATCTTGTAACGACTTGGTATCAGATTGATACCCAAATTTGTGGTATAATCCAAAACTAATGTAAAGTATCCAAACAACAGAAGAATAAGTGATTATTACATTTTAACAGAAGTGTAGATAGAACATGTTAAAGGAGAAAGTAAGCAAATATTAACAGTAAATGAACAAGCAGATTAATAAATCATTTTCCACCACTTGTCCTTAATAATTTTGAC
Organism: Entelurus aequoreus; assembly: GCF_033978785.1. NCBI lineage: Eukaryota > Metazoa > Chordata > Actinopteri > Syngnathiformes > Syngnathidae > Entelurus > Entelurus aequoreus. The sequence goes on along the minus strand of NC_084742.1, from coordinate 36,040,103 downwards.
AAAATAATAGAATGGAAAATGACACAATATGTTACTGCATACGTCAGAAGCTAAATTAGGAGCATTTGTTTGCTTACTTACTACTAAAAAAAAAGTTGTCTTGTATGTTCACTATTTTATTTAAGGACAAACTTGCAATAAGAAACATATGTTTGATGAACCGTAAGATTTTTTGCTAAAATAAAATCAATAATGCAATTTTTTGTGGCCCTTTTTATTTAGAAAAGTACAGAAAAGTATCGAAATAATGTTGGTACCGGTACCGGTACCAAAATATTGGTATCGTGGCGACACTAGTTCTAACTTATATCTGTTAGTAGACATGATATTGAAGCGCTAAAAACTACAACATGGCTGACTGGTAGAAGACACTGTCGAAGTGGAGGCACGTAAATAAGACTGCCCACATCCTGAAGAGACGGTCAGAAAAGCGGCTTTGTAAAAAAAAAAAATCTATTCCAAATTTTTACCAAAAAACACCATTAAATGTTATGTAAGGAAGTGTTTTAAAAATATAGAAATAAAATCATAATATGACCCCTTTAGTGTTGCAAAACCATCATCTTCAAAGTTAAGGATGATTTTGCACTCTTTTCACATAATCGTGTTCCTTGCGTCTCCTTCCATATCTTCCTCATGAGCTATCGGTAGGAGCAGGAAGTTCTGCTGGAAAAATATGTATTGTGCATCCTTACAAGACTTGCACAATATCACCTTTCAAGCAATTGTTGCAGGTGCTCGCGTCTGCAACAGTTAAGCACAGACATGAGACACTATGGTGCCATTATGGCACCCTGTTTCCGTACCTCTCCCAAGTAGTCAGAGAGCTATTTTTTTATAGCTTTTTTGTGCATTCCAAATCATTATTAAAGTCAAGCAGATAACTTGTTATACGTTTCGCTGCAGTTATCACCTGCTTGCAGTCCCTTCTCATTTGGATGATATAACATCCCTTTAAATCATCGGAAACAACTACTGTAGCGTACAGTTGGTGCTATTTTACCACAACTCCTTCACTTGACCTTTGCGCTTCTCTTCTGCTGCAGCATGAATGGAAATGTTACTTCCACATGACGGTTTCCGTTTGTGCCGAGCACATAAAGATATGATGAGTCAGATAGTCGCTGGCTCTTTTTTTTACGTCAAAGTAAAAGACAGGGGAACTTTTCCAACAAGTATGCAAATGAGACGCTGCTTTGAATCTACTTTTACTGTCTGTCTGATGTTTGAATTATACACAGTACACCTGAGGCTTCATGTTTAACGTCTGTGTGTTCAAATGAATAGTCAAGCAGGTAAAACGCCACGCTACATGCAATGTTTACATGTTGCCTCTCCGTGTTTACCCGTCTAGGCAGCTAACAGGTCGGGCCTGAATTAATTGGATGACGCGCACAGAGACATAAACGGCTGCCAAAAGCTTGCCGCACACATTTTTTTTTTGTCCCGCGGCGCTTTGTCTAAACATGTCTCCCTAAACGGTTTGTCACATTTGCATAACGCTTCCACCCCCGAGGGGATAAAAGGTGGGGCCCCTCAGTCCTGATCAACATGTGAAGTAGCGTAGGGGGACGGAGGCGCACAATAAAGACAGATGTCGGCTTTTATCCGCCTAACGGAAGAGAGTCGGTGTTCTGAAAAAAATGTGCTACTTCATAAAAGAAAAAAATGCAACCAGTTGCGAAATACGAACAGATTTCGATGACATTTTCCGAAAATGCCTGAAATGGGTCCTGGAACGAGTGCTTTTCTAGTTTTTTTTATCATTATTCATGTATGAGCTTGTCAAAATGCTGATTGATGACATTCATTCTGTCGCCATACAGTATTATAGACCAGGGGTCAGCAACCCAAAATGTTGAAAGAGCCATATAAAGACCAAAAATTTAAATCTGTCTGGAGCCGCAAAAAAATGTAAAGCCTTATATAAGTGTTATAATGAAGGCAACACATGATGTAAGTGTCTATATTAGCTATATTAGACTACTATCAAAATGACTATGTGTCGCAGGCTGATGCAAATCTTCATTGACAGACATGTTGAAATGTAATATTTATTCTTGATCTCACGTGACATCATTAGTTCTTGTATTTGTTATTATTTTCTGTCCAGCGATCTTAATTTTCATTCACTAACTCTAACCCAATCAGGTTACTATTGGATCATTTTGCTTTGTTTGCTTTGCACTTTACATGTGTTTGCTCTTTGTGCACTTCTCAGCTGCACGTCTTTTTTTGCTACTTGCCTTTTTCCTAATAAAAAGGGCTCCTTTAGCTTGCTTGCCTGCCGTCTCTGCATCCCAGGGTCCAGACATACACCACAATGTTACAGTCAGAGATTGGAAATTTGCTCTCCAAAATCAGGTCTTGATGCTGGAATTCAGACAGTTTAAAAGTGGTTTTAGTAGTAAGTTTGACTGGGAACACGTCATTTTGCGTATTTATTGTGTACAATAACTCTGCACTTGTTGAATGCAAAATGAACCATATTTAACATACAGTAATGCAGGGGTCGGCTACCCAAAATGTTGAAAGAGCCATATTGGACCAAAAATACAAAATAAAAAATCAGCCTGGAGCCGCAATAAATTAAAAGCCTTCTATAAGTGATATAATGAAGTCAACACATGATATAAGTGTCTATATTATTAGCTATATTAGCCTACTATCAAAATGACTATGTGTCGCAGGCTGATGCAAATCTTCGTTGACAGACATGTTGAAATGTAATATTTATTCTACACATTTTTATAACATTGGAAAACATTACTAAAACATAGGCTTTTCAGAGGGTGTGATAAGTCCTGGAAATGACTGGCTTAGAATGGCCAAAGGTAAAGACGTGTGTGTCCAAGTTAAAGGAAACGGAACCTACAAATAAAATGACCTCAAATATACCTAAAATACGAGGCATAATGATGCATTATGTACATACAGCGAGCATAAATAGTATGTTAGCATCGATTAGCTTGCAGTAATGCAGTGACCAAATAGGTCTGATTAGCACTCCACACAAGTCAATAACATCAACAAAGCTGGTTTGATGGACAAATAGAGACAAAGAAAGAGTGTCATAAAACACGTCTTTCTGTGGCAGCATCAAGGAAAGTTGTACATGTAAACAAACTATGGTGCGTTCAAGGACTTCCGAAATTAGGACAAAATGGTGTGCAACAGGGGTTAGTGCATGTGCCTCACAATACAAAGGTCCTGAGTAGTCCTGGGTTCAATCCCAGGCTCTGGATCTTTCTGTGTGGAGTTTGCATGTGTGGAGTTTGCATGTGGGTACTCCGGCTTCCTCCCACCTCCAAAGACATGCACCTGGGGATAGGTTGATTGGCAACACTAAATTGGCCCTAGTGTGTGAATGTGAGTGTGAATGTTGTCTGTCTATCTGTGTTGGCCCTGTGATGAGGTGGCGACTTGTCCTGTGTGTACACCGCCTTCTGCCCGAATGCAGCTGAGATAGGCTCCAGCCCCCCCCCCCGCGACCCCAAAAAGGGACAAGCGGTAGAAAATGGATGGGATGGATGGGCGTGCGCCAAATACTCTCATCAGTGAAGCATGTTTAATGTAAACAGTGAGATTTCTAACAATTAGGAAGGTTCGTGTCATGTTTGTCCTCCTACAGAAACCATATTAAAACTAAAACTTTTTTTTTCCTAATCTTTTTCCATTTTCATAAATTTTTGAAAAAGCTCCAGGGAGCCACTAGGACGGCTCGAAAGCCGCTCGTTGCCGACCCCCGTTATAGACAAACAACCAGCCATGCATTTTAGATGAATCAAAGTTCATACCCTTTTTTGTTTTGGTTTGTTTCCTGCAATTTAAAATAATGCTAAAAATAAACACTACGTCGCAATGTTTTTACCTTAATTGCTAAGGTTTATTTTGTTGGAGAAACCTTTAGCGTTGATGCCTGCGCATGCTCAGGTTGGGTTGCACAGGTTGGGTTGCACATTTTCACCCCACATGGCTGAGGATTTCACATTAGTCGCATAATTTTGGTCTTGACCTCTGTATGTATGATAAGATTATCGCAAATCTTCAAGATGCAACTTTTCATCCAATTTGAATAATAGGATATCGAGACTGATTTGGGGGATTTAAAGATTCCTTCTTTATAAAATTGTAGAATTGTCAACCTACCAGCCGATTGACATTTCTACTGAATTTTGCATATTATATGATGATGTATATTTTAACTGTGGGTCCCTGTCCATAAGATGTACGCTTCTAGGGATTACCTTTTTGCAGAATGAACATTGATATTAACAGAAGAAACAATAATGTCATAGTAAATTGTCTGTAAATAAATATATAAATAGATTTTACACATGTGCGGGCACCTGGGCATGTCACGACGTTGTCCACAGCAACATACAATAATGTGTTGTGAACCACCATAATAATACACTACCATAGGGGGGAAAACCAGCTCTTAAAGGATAAACGTGGTTAATTTTACTTCTTTTTACCCACGAGCAACAGCCGGCAAACTCAATGGAACGGAGCCCTAATTAATGTCATTGCTCACACACTTGTGTGTTCAACTATTCTATAACAGGCTGCTGTAAACATGCTCATTAAAATAACAAAAGATGAGCAAAAACCGTCAGATAATTAAATGAGGCCCTCATAAATAGTTGAGCGCAGTGATAAGGATAAATAATGCTCGACTAACAGGGTTAGGATTAAATAAGCTATGCTTCTTTCTACTGGTTTTCGGACATGTTGTAAAGAAACATGAAAATACGTAAAATATATAATGCATCATGATGTAACCCTATACATGTTCAAAATTAAACTTCAACCAACCAACACTATAAGTGGGTTTGCTCGAGGGTTGTACATATTACCGGTATTAGTATAGTACCGCGATATACTAATTAATCATATTTGGTATGATACCACCTAGGGTACCGATTTTGTTAAAATAAAGCTATTAATGACATTTTTTGTGGTACCCTTTATTTAGAAAAGTACTGAAAAGTTTCAAAATAATTTTGGTACCGGTACCAAAATATTGGTATCGGTACAACACTAGTTTGCTCATGATGCAAATTATTTTTTCTCAATCTCTGTTTCGCTTTCTTTTGGTGAGAAACACAGACAAAAATTGCTTCCAAACTGGCAAATTCTGCCCTCCTGCAGTGGACAAACCCCGGATGTTTATTTTGTGTGTTTTATAAGTGCGTTTTGTTCATGCTATTATTATGTGGGATTATCGTTTGTGTACATTTTTTTTAAATTTTGACATGCACAGTGACATCAGCACAGCTGGTGGCCAAGATGGAAATCCGTTTCTCATCTCTGCTGAAAGCTGCATTATTTCAGCTTCTTAAGCTGCGTGTTGTTTGCGCCTTCAAAATCATTGTTTGGTTCTTGGTGTGTCAAAGTCAAGGCCAGAGAATTATCTATGGCCCCCGGGGATGATATTTGATTAGTATTAAAACAGGCACGCAGGCCACAGCCGCCTGCTGCTGTTTTGCACGCACCAATACTCCATCAGTATTGGCGCTAGGAATTTTCAAAATGGGGTCCCAAGGACCCCATCAAGTCATAAAAATGGGGTCACACAGTACATTTTTGGGGTCTCACTTTTTTGTAACCGTTTTGAAAACAAATGATAAATTTATGCATTATCCTGTTACATCTCATATTTTATAACGTGTTTTGGGAAAAGGTTGTCATAAACGTACTTAATTTATTTAAAAAAGCATATGCATATGTAAATGTATTCAGTTATAAACATTAATTCACTTTCTTCTTTCCTTCCTGGATGTAAACTTTACAGCTGCCGGTTTTTTGTTCTATATTTTTATTGTAATATTTTCAGAATGAATGTGTTTGTTCTATTTTTGGCCAAAGTAAGACAAAGAAAACAATCTGAAGTTGTCTTTATTTTTTTAGTTTTAATGCCATGATTTTAATAGTCCGGCCCGCGTGTGCACAGATTTTCCTCCATGCGGCCCCTGAGCTAAAATGAGTTTGACACCCCTGTTCTAGAATGTTATTGAGAAATATATACTTTATGTTCTAGCGTGCTAAATTCATTTAAATTGTGAAGTTTGTAAACGTTTATTTCCAACACAATTGCATTATGTTTTGTGCCTTTGGGGAGCTTTTGAATTAGTTCATGTGGTCTTTCACTTGTTTATGAGGGCGCATGCTACTATGCAGTCATTTATTGATGCATATTGGTTTGTTTTCTTTAATTTATTTTCGGTTCATGCTGGCTTTGACAGTGCTGCCTATTTATTGAAGTACTTAGAGCTTGGATGCGCCTTCCTGAATCCCATATTCATTTTGGATGGCTTGCTGTTGACTTGTGTCCACTTCCACACATGAGAGGAATAGTACACTGCAGCTGGATCCATCTGTCTCTGCAACAATACTTGGTCATTTTAAAGGGCAAGTAAATAAATGTTAGTGTCTCACATGACATAATCAGTTCTTGTATTTGGTATTATTTTCTGTCCAGTGATCTTCATTTTCATTCAACTTCCTGTTTGTCTCCATTTGCCACCACCCCTCTTGTCTGAGCACTAACTGTAACCCAATCTGGTTACTTTTGGATCATTCTGCTTTGTTTGCTTTGCACTTTACGTGTTTGCTCTTTGTGCACTTCCCAGCTGCACGTCTTTGTTTTTTTTGCTACTTGCGTTTTCCCTGATAAAAAAGGCTCCTTTAACTCGCTTGCTTGCAGTCTCTGCATCCCAGGGTCCAGAAATATACCACAATGTTACAGTCAGAGATCGGAAATTTGCTGTCCAAAATCAAGTCTTGATGCTGGAATTCAGATAGTTTAAAAGTGTTTTTAGTATGTTTGACCAGGAACACGCCATTTTGTGTGTGTATTTGTGTACAATAGCTCTGCACTTGTTGAATGCAAAATAAACCATATTTAACATACACTAATGCTGGGGTCGGCAACCCAAAACGTTGAAAGTATCATGATCCGGGTAACGGATCATGATACTTTCCACTTGGGGCAGGGTCTCATCCGCAACCCGGAGATGGCACTCCACCCTTTTCCGGGCAAAAACCATGGACTCGGAGGTGCTGATTCTCATCCCAGTCGCTTCACACTCAGCTGCGAACAGATCCAGTGAGAGCTGAATATCCTGGCCAGATGAAGCCATCAGGACCACATCATCTGCAAAAAGCAGAGACCTAATCCTGCAGCCAGCAAACCGGATCCCCTCCTCTCCAGTACACCTGAATAGACCTTCCCGGGAAGGCTGAGGAGTGTGATCCCACGGTAGTTAGAACACACCCTCCGGTTCCCCTTCTTAAAGAGAGGAACCACCACCCCGGTCTGCCAATCCAGAGGTACCGCCCCCGATGTCCACGCGATACTGCAGAGTCTTGTCAACCAAGACAGCCCCACAGCATCCAGAGCCTTAAGGAACTTTGGGCGGATCTCATCTACCCCCGGGGCCTTACCACCGAGGAACTTTTTAAATACCTCAGCAACCTCAGCCCCAGAAATAGGAGAGTCCACCACAGATTCCCCAGGCACTGCTTCCTCATAGGAAGACATGTTGGTGGGATTGAGGAGGTCTTCGAAGTATTCCCTCCACCGATCCACAACATCCGCAGTCAAGGTCAGCAGAACACCATCCTCACCATAAACGGTGTTGACAGTGCACTGCTTCCCCTTCCTGAGGCGGCAGATGGTGGTCCTGAATCTCTTCGAAGCCGTCCGAAGTCATTTTCCATGGCTTTCCCGAACTCCTCCCATGTCTGAGTTTTTGCCTCCGCGACCGCTGAAGCCGCACACCGCTTGGCCTGTCGGTACCTGTCCACTGCCTCAGGAGTTCTATGAGCCAAAAGAACCCGATAGGACTCCTTCTTCAGCTTGACGGCATCCCTCACCGCCGGTGTTCTAGGATTACCGCCACGACAGGCACCAACTACCTTGCAGCCACAGCTTCAATCAGCCGCCTCGACAATAGAGGTGCGGAACATGGTCCACTCGGACTCAATGTCCAGCACCTCCCTCGTGACATGTTCAAAGTTCTTCCGTAGGTGGGAATTGAAACTCTCTCTGACAGGAGACCCTGCCAGACGTTCCCAGCAAACCCTCACAATGCGTTTGGGCCTGCCAGGTCTGTCCGGCATCCTCCCCCACCATCACAGCCAACTCACCACCAGGTGGTGATCGGTAGAAAGCTCCGCCACCCCCTCTCACCACCCGAGTGTCCAAAACATGAGGCCGCAAATGTTATGGTTACTAATGGGAGGTGACGCGACAGACACTAGATGGCAGTGTGAACAATGATTTATTATATATATTAACTATATATATATATAATAATCAAACTATACAAATAAACAATAGAGTGGAGTGTGAACTAGATCCAAAAGTGTATGTGGTGTTAGGCTATGTGTGTAGTTAACTGAAGTGTGTGTTACCAAGTGTTGAACGAGAGATGAGGAAGTCCAGGGGAAGAGGGGAATCCGTGTCCAAGCGGGAGGTCGAGATCCAAGGGGGCAGTCCGAGAAGCAGGGGAACGACGAGGAATGACGAGACACAAGCAACGTCAAAACACTGGAACGGAGGTCTGCGGTAGGATGACACGACAATGAAACACGGAAGGGAAAACACTGAGAGAGCAAGATACATAAAGCAGGAGATGATCGCTTACTGTACAGTAGACTATATTCCGGCGCCTGATGGCCGGTTCAGCAGGCTTATGAAGGCAGCGTCCTCATTACCGACAGGTGCGCCGATTGTTAGTGAATGATTGCAGCTGGTGGCTGCTGCAGAGCGGAGACGCGCATGGCGCGTCCCTGGAAGTGCGCCACGGCCGTGGGCGTGTCCCAAGGTGAGACAAGCAGGGCGCAAGGATGAGAGAGCGCATGTGGGCGTGGCCCGCGGTGCGATCGCCATGAGGCACAGATGAGGACGCATTGGAATGCGCCCTGGCCGTGACAGTATCCCCCCTCCTATGGACAGCTTCCAGATGTCCTAGAAGTCGAACCCCCCAAAAAACAAGAACAAGAGTCAGGGGAGGGTGGAGGGGCGAACTGGTGGTGGGTCGCCGGCCCAAGTGTCCCCGAATCCACCGGGGACAAGTCTGGTGGCGGCGGCGAGAAGAACGCCGCTGAGGCGGACGACCAAGGAACGGCCACCCTCTTGTCCGTTGGGAAGGCGGACGCAAGTGGTGCCATGATGCGTCTCGCCGGAGATGAGGAGGTGACATCGGAGGCAAAGAGGATGACGTCATTGGCAGCGTGGAAGCGACAGACATCGGCGGCGAGGAAGCGGCAGATGTCATCGGTGACGTGGAAGCGGCAGACGACATCGGCGGGGCAGGCGAGGAAGACGTCATCTGCAATGCAGGCATGGATGCAGCAGGCGTTGTCAGCGCCGGAGACAAGGACGGCTGAGGATCAGGCCGAGGTGCTGAGGTCGACACTGCAGGCCGAGGGGCAGAGGTCGAGGCCAGCCTGGAAGCTGGCGGAGACGCAGGAGTCAGCCTGGAAGCTGGTGCTAGCTCGGAGGCTAGTTCGGGGACAGGTGCTAGCTCGGAGGCTAGTTCGGGGACAGGTGCTAGCTCGGAGGCTAGTTCGGGGACAGGTGCTAGCTCGAAGGCTAGCTCGGGGACAGGTGCTAGCTCGGAGGCTAGCTCGGGGTCAGGTGCTAGCTCGGACGCTAGCTCGGGGTCAGGTGCTAGCTCGGACGCTAGCTCGGGGTCAGGTGCTAGCTCGGACGCTAGCTCGGGGACAGGTGCTAGCTCGGACGCTAGCTCGGGGACAGGTGCTAGCTCGGACGCTAGCTCGGGGACAGGTGGTAGCTCGGACGCTAGCCAGGGGACTGGTGGCTGCGGCTGGGAAAAGCAGAAAACAAATGGTATTTCTCTGGCAGGGGATAGAATGTCTGGGTGCAGCTGTGCTACCACATCAGCACAGCCACCAGTGCTAAAATGAAAGAGTGATGGTATTGGTCTGGTAGGGGGTAGCCTGCCTGGATGCAGCACCACATCAGCACAGCCACCAGTACTATCCCCCCCCTCTGAATGCGGATGCCAGACGCTTCCAGCTGACTGAGGAACAGTCACTAAGGGTGGGAGGTGGGTGGCCAGGCGGCGGGTAAATTCCTCCATCCCCATATTGGAGTTAAACAGTCCCTTGAAGGAGTGTTGAGGAGGGCTAGAAAAATTGTCCTGGGTGGAGGTAAAAGAAAAAGACATCCTGAGAGGGGCAGCAAGAAAAAAAAGAAAAAAGGAGAGAAAGAGAAAAAAAAATATGTCACTGGGGGAGGGCCTAAAGTCACTGGGGGCGGGGCTAAGGAACTGTGCCGTCAGGTCCCTAATCAATTGGCCGGAATATACTGTTATGGTTACTAATGGGAGGTGACGCGACAGACACTAGATGGCAGTGTGAACAATGATTTATTATATATATTAACTATATATATATATAATAATCAAACTATACAAATAAACAATAGAGTGGAGTGTGAACTAGATCCAAAAGTGTATGTGGTGTTAGGCTATGTGTGTAGTTAGCTGAAGTGTGTGTTACCAAGTGTTGAACGAGAGATGAGGAAGTCCAGGGGAAGAGGGGAATCCGTGTCCAAGCGGGATGTCGAGATCCAAGGGGGCAGTCTGAGAAGCAGGGGAACGACGAGGAATGACGAGACACACAGCAACGTGAAAACACTGGAACGGAGGTCTGCGGTAGGATGACACGACAATGAAACACGGAAGGGAAAACACTGAGAGAGCAAGATACATAAAGCAGGAGATGATCGCTTACTGTACAGTAGACTATATTCCGGCGCCTGATGGCCGGTTCAGCAGGCTTATGAAGGCAGCGTCCTCATTACCGACAGGTGCGCCGATTGTTAGTGAATGATTGCAGCTGGTGGCTGCTGCAGAGCGGAGACGCGCACGGCGCGTCCCTGGAAGTGCGCCACGGCCGTGGGCGTGTCCCAAGGTGAGACAAGCAGGGCGCAAGGATGAGAGAGCGCATGTGGGCGTGGCCCGCGGTGCGCTCGCCATGAGGCACAGTTGAGGACGCATTGGAATGCACCCTGGCCCTGACAGCAAATCCGATGGCACAACTACAAAGTCGATTATGGAACTGCAGCCTAGGGTGTCCTGGTGCCAAGTGCACATATGGACACCCTTATGTTTGAACATGGTGTTCGTTATGGACAATCAGTGACGGGCACAAAAGTCCAATAACAAAACACCACTCGGGTTCAGATCCGGGCGGCCATTCTTCCCAATCACGCCTCTCCAGGTTTCACTGTCGTTGCCAACATGAGCGTTGAAGTCCCCCAGTAGAACGAGGGAATCACCCGGGGGAGCACTCTGTAGTACTCCCTCGAGTGAATCCAAAAAGGTTGGGTACTCTGAGCTGCCGTTTGGCGCGTAAGCGCAAACAACAGTCAGGACCCATCCCCCCACCCGAAGCCGGAGGGAAGCTACCCTCTCGTCCACTGGGTTGAACTCCAACGTGCAGGCTCTGAGCCGGGGGGCAACAAGAGTTGCCAGAGTGGAAGAGAGTCCAGCCCTTCTCGAGAGAACTGGTTCCAGAGCCCTTGCTGCGCGTCGAAGTGAGTCAGACTATATCTATCCGGCTCTTCTCCACCTCGCGCACTAGCTCAGGCTCCTTCCCCCCCAGCGAGGTGACGTTCCACGTCCCAAGAGCTAGCTTCTGTAGCCGGGGATTGGACCGCCAAGTGCCCTGCCTTTGGCTTCCGCCCAGCTCACATTGCACCCGACCTCTATGGCCCCTGCTATGGGTGGTGAGCCCATTGGAGGGGGGACCCACGTTGCCTCTTCGGGCTGTGCCCGGCCGGGCCCCATGGGGACAGGCCCGGCCACCAGGCGCTCGCCATCGTGCCCCACCTCCGGGCCTGGCTCCAGAGGGGGGCCCCGGTGACCCGCGTCCGGGTGAGGGAAATCTGGGTCCTACGTTTTTATTTTTCATGGAGGTCTTCAAGCTGCTCTTTGTCTGATCCCTCACCTAGGACCAGTTTGTCTTGGGAGACCCTACCAGGGGGTATAAAGCCCCCGTCAACGTAGCTCCTAGGATCATTGGGACACGCACACTCCTCTACCACGATAAGGTGGCAGCTCAGAGAGGAGGTCATGAGAGCTGAAGATCATGAGACATGCACATTAAATACACAGAGGACATGAGTAGGGATGTCCGATTATGGCTTTTTGCCGATATCCGATATTCCGATATTGTCCAACTCTTTAATTACCGATACCGATATCAACCGATACCGATATCAACCAATACCGATATATACAGTCGTGGAATTAACACATTATTATGCCTAATTTGGACAACCAGGTATGGTGAAGATAAGGTCCTTTTTAAAAAAAATAAAAAATAAAATAAGATAAATAAATTAAAAAAACATTCTTGAATAAAAAATAAAGTAAAACAATATAACAACAGTTACATAGAAACGAATAATCAACTGTTAAAGGTTAGTACTATTAGTGAACCAGCAGCACGCACAAACATGTGTGCTTACGGACTGTATCCCTTGCAGACTGTATTGATATATATTGATATATAATGTAGGAACCAGAATATTAATAACAGAAAGAAACAACCCTTTTGTGTGAATGAGTGTAAATGGGGGAGGAAGGTTTTTTTGGGTTGGTGCACTAATTGTAAGTGTATCTTGTGTTTTTATGTTGATTTAATTAAAAATAAAATACAAAATTTTAAAAAACGATACCGATAAAAAAAAAACGATACCGATAATTTCCGATATTACATTTTAAAGTATTTATCGGCCGATAATATCGGACATCTCTAGACATGAGTAAAGGAAATTAAATGAGCTCAAATATACCTATAAATGAGGCATAATGATGCAATATGTACATAAAGCCAGCCTAAATAGCATGTTAGCATCGATTAGCTTGCAGTCATGCACTGACCAAATATGCTTGATAAGCACTCCACACAAGTCAATAACATCAACAAAGTTCACCTTTGTGCATTTACGCACAGCATAAAAATATTGGTGGACAAAATGAGACAAGGAATGAGTGGCATAAAATAGGTCTTTCTCTGGCATCGTTGAAGAAAGTTATACATGTAAACAAACTACGGTGAGTTCAAGGACGGCCAAAATTAGTAGGACAAAACGACGTTCGCCAAACACTCTCATCAGAGAATCACGATTAATATAAACAGTAGGATTTCTAGTAATTAGGGAGGTTTGTGTCATGTTGTCCTCCTACAGAAACCATGTTAAAATAAAAATAGATTTGTTCCCTTATCTTTTTTCTATTTTCATACATTTTTAAAAAAAAGCTCCAGGGAGCCTTTAGGGCAGGTTGCAGACCCCCGCACTAATGTAACATTAAGGGGGTAAAGAAGGTCACAAACGCCAACAACATTAGCATAACAACGTGAGCTACAGTGTTGACATTACACTTACACTTTAGCAGCAACATCACGCCGCTTCAGTCGATGACTTTAATTAAAGATGTGTAGAGAAGCCTGCTTTTCACAAAAGAAGTGGCCATGTACACAGAGCAGGCTCATCTAGCAAGAGGTGAGTCAGAGGCAGGGTCTTGTCCATGAGGAGGGAATGACGTCATGAAAAGCCACATCTTCAAAAGCGAGCGTTTGAGCGCCTCGGACTAAAATGTCTTTTAGCATAATAGGGGGTCATCTTTGTCCATTCACATAAAATAAACCTTTCCTGATCCAGCGCCTTGTTATGGCTTCTCTCTCTCTCTCACACATGCACACACATTGAGAGAGCAAGCGAGAGAGAGAGAGAGAGCGAGAGAGAGGACTAGAACGCGCCTCTTAAGCGCTCCTATTCAGGACTGAGCTCAGTATTGAGTGTGTGAGAGTGTGTGGCGGTCCGGTCAAATATTTATGCACTCTAGCTGCTGGATCTTCAGTCGCAGTCTGCACCGGGCGTTTCTTTTGCACACAGGTTAGTCACTTATTTGTTGTCACTCCAGTAGAACTGTGATGTGCAGAGCAATGCATTTGTCTGTGGTGCACTAAAGCCTGTGCACGGGCGGAGAGCTCCTCCGGTGTTGTCATAACACTCGAAATGAGGTCAAATATTTACTGGCTCCAGCTAAGCACAGCACATTGGATCAAACTTATGCATCGTAGGTTGTGGAAGTGAACTACGCGCTTTACGAAGGTGCTATTTCATTAGAGAGTATTAAAAAGTACTTGTTTCCAATTAGCGTGTCAACATAAACAGAGACACAGGGGACGTTTCAATTTACTTGTCTCACTTTAATTATGCATTAGACGCATGACTTCGGTGGTGTGTGTGTCTTTTGGATTAATCACCTTGATTATTCAGGCCGGGGTTTGATGTTTACATAACGAACAAAACCTAAAATGACAGACAAAGTGAAATAGTTTCTTTTGAAGGCACTCATTTATAATGATAGTTCATCCTCCACACCAACAGGGGGCAGCGTAGTACTGGATGCTTGTTTTGTCACACATGACACACGTCTATCTTTGCTGTGTTGTGAGGCCAGTTGTTCATTCCAACAAATACCTGCTGTCGGCAAAAGCAGCCGAGACAACCTATAAAAGGATTTACTACCTGGCGTGACGATTGGATTAAAATAAGATGAAACGAGGACGCCTGCCACGGCCGGTTGGGTCAGCTGTGAACAGGAAAAAAACATTGGCTGTCCTCCCAACATCCTTCTTAACGCCATCCACGGAAAACACTTTGGGCACTTTTTTGACATCCTGCTCTGACAAACAACTCAATATGTGTGTAAATGACATTGTAAGACATGCCAGCATACATATAACACAGATATCACATTTTTAAAATCATTACACAAATGATTTATGACTTACGGATAAATAGTTGCAAAAGTTGTTTTGCTTGATGCTGACCATGTTTTTCCAATTACTTTAAATCCCCACACCTTAAAGAGAAACTGCACATAGGTATTTCTCTTTTCTGTGCGACCGACCAACCAACCAACGTTCCATTTACATGCCGTGACCTAGGGACATTGTTATTGTCAGAGATAACACAGAGGAAATACTTGTATAGCATAGCGCCTTGCTCACGGAGAGGTATGCAAGCTACTGAGCTGCTGCTGAATCGTCTCTGAGTTTGTAAAAGTTAATGCTGATTATAAATCATGCCTCTCACCTGTATGGTAGAAGGTTGTGGCCATAAGCCGAAAAGTTGGGCTACTTTTATGTTCAATTCAAACCCAAAGATATCGCTAAGAAGATGCGACAAGATGCTTGTTTCATTGATGAATTATGCTGAATTCATCGTTTAAACAGGGAAGAAAACTCTAGGGCTGGAAGATATAACCATCCCATCTGTCGACATCCCGATGAGAGTGGACTTTGGAAGTCACTGTTTTGTTATGCTCATGTTTTGTTAGGCACTAATGCTGGTGGTTTAGTGTTTCCCAATAGCTGGATCTGCTTTGCACTCAGCTTCTAGAACTTGTAGCTCATCCTCCTTAGATTCAGACTCATAAATATAAGGTTCTGGATCATCATTTTCCCCGGAGTAGTCGTCAATGGATAGGTTGATTGGCAACACTAAATGGTCCCTTAGTGTGTGAAAGTGAGTGTGAATGTTGTCTGTCTATCTGTGTTGGCACTGTGATGAGGTGGCGACTTGTCCATGCTGCACCCCGCCTTCCGCCCGAATGCAGCTGGGATAGGCTCCAGCACCCCACCCAAAAGGGACAAGTGGTAGAAAATGGATGGATGGATAGTCGTCAATGGCTCTCATGAAGTCTGCAGTGATTAGTAAAAATGTTTATTGTTGAAGAACGTTGCTCTGCTCTCTGTGAAATCAAAATCAAATAAGTATCAGTAATGCTGAAAATGAGCAAAATACTGTAAATATCATGTAATCGTGAATGTGTATGTTATTACATTACATGTATACTTAGAGCATGTATACAAAACATTGTTGAAGGTTTTTTCTAAGTGCTTTACAGACGGAATAGATCATACCCCCATTACCCTGCATTGTTTTTCGCCTCTTACTAGCAGTTTTTTGTGATTTAGAATGCACAGAAAAATGGGGGTTTGGCCAAAGGCATTGATCTGTGTGAGAAATGTCAAATCAATCCAATGAATAGGGTCAAACTTTGTAGTTTATCAACAGTGTCACCATGTGTGTATTTGTCAGACAAATAATAGTACAGGCAACACAGTGAAGGCACATGCTCTGGGAAAACGTTTTCCCTCTTATGTTCAGCGGCTCAGGAGTAGAAGTAGAGTGACATAATTACAGTCATGTGCAAAAATAGGTAACTGGCTATATGAGAAAATCAATCACTCAAAATTGATAACATTCCCATCAATCATCTCAATGTATTTATTTTTATATTTGCTCATCAATTATCACCAGCACATCGAATTTGGGTGTGCTGGAGATGCAATGTGCGGCATGAACCTGAATGTAATCACGGATAAGGAACACACAAATACACACACACGCACACAAACACACGCACACAAAGCTGCCAATGACAGCTGTTTGGTATCATTGTGTGTGTTAACTCTATCAGTCGAGTGCAGCTGCACGCCTGCCTGTCGCAATTATGTTCTCCAACAGAAAAGGAAGGGGGAAGGGGTGGTGCTGGGGATACTTTGGAAATAAGTTACTCCAATTTGCAAAGTGTGTGTTTGTTTGGCCTTCACGCACTTTCTGTGCAGCTGACACACTTTTATGTATTTATCCTGCCATGTGACCCAATCAAAGACTCTGTTGTGTTGGGACCGACCCTTGTTCACACACATACACACAGTATTACAAACAATCGCTCAGCCTGCTTGTACCCATGGGCCTTTCATGCCTAATTTGACTCACACACTCACACACACACACACACACACACACACACACACACACACACACACACACACACACTGTCTGGACGGAGCGAGTCATGTGGTCCGACCTCATCGTGCATTTCCCAGGCGGCTCTGCCTTTAATTTCCTCGCTGGGGTCACAAGAACACACAGAATAAAGCCCCAATGAAGTCAACAACGGCTTTGTTGCAGTGGCGAGATGTGAACTCGTGGTCGCCAGAAAAACAACTGAAAGAGAATCATTTCATTAAGTTGGTCCTGGTTTATCTGGGGACTCTCCTGCCGACGTGTGACACAGAAATAGTACAAAAAAAAACCTAACCAATTTTAAACCGGCATCACTCCTCTAGTGGTAAGGAGATGAGAACTAATCAGTTACTCCACTCGTGTCAATGCTGAGTTACTAGCATGCCCTTAAAACACATCGTCCGTGCAATTAGCTGACAAAAGCAATTAACTGTTGTAAAACCTTCCTCACATTGCACCGACCTACAAGAGAACAATGACTCACATGACTCACTAATACTTGGCAGAGCTCCAGGCTTCATCTGGTAGACTTTGTGTAGTGAAGCCCTTTTCATGACGTGGTGGGCGTACACACGTGGAAAGTTCTTCATCACATAGCATTTAACTAGGAATGAAAAATTATCAAACTCACATATCCATTGGAATGGGTACCTTTCATTTTTTAATCAAACAGTACCGATCCCAGAACCTGGGGATCGATACCGGTACTCAACAGAACCGATTTTCAGTATTTCTGTATGTGTTCAAATTGTTTGATAATAATTGAGCTGTGTTGTTTAGTTGTTGTCATGTTTTCTTACACATCTGTGTCTCACTTGCAAGTACTGTAATGTACTGTATTACATAGTAGACCTAGCATGTAATTGAAATTCCAAGACATTAGATGGCAGTAGTGTATAGGCTAGGGCAGGGGCCGAGAACCTTTTTGGCTGAGAGAGCCATGAAAGCCAAATATTTTAAAATGTATTTCCGTGAGAGCCATACAATATTTTTTAACACTGAATACTAAATGTGTGCATTTTTAAGAAAGACCAACATTTTTTGAGTATAATAAGTCTCTTATTCTTTTTAATAACATTGTTATTCTGAAGATAACCAACAATTAATAAAATACTTCATACCATTGATGCGACTTCTGGTGCTGCATGGTTTTGCTGATATCTTTGTAGTCTGGTTGATACAGGGTTATTTTTAACACTGTGATTACCAGCGTAATTATTCATTACTTATTGTGTTAAGCAATGTCAGCTAAGATTTATCTGAGAGCCAGATGCAGTCATCAAAAGAGCCACATCTGGCTCTAGAGCCATAGGTTCCCTACCCCTGGGCTAGGGTGTGTTGCCTTACCCAGGAAGAAGTCTTTGCCATTTAGTTCAAAGTGCTAGTGTTGTCTTTTCTTTGATTCCTACAAAGTGTTTGCACTGTAAGTAATGTATTTATTACACACCAGCTGTTTGATTGTAACTTGCATCTTTAGTTGTTGTTTTAATAACCAAATGTTGAGGTATTGAAATCGTCATGTAAAATCACAAAAACTAATCAGAAGCATGTCTATGGCATATCCAGTGTAAACTAGCATTGAGTGATCACATTTTGAAAAGTAGACCCTTACACTACCTGCAAACTCCTGCTTCTTGCTTTGTTGGCGTAGAAATTGGTAACATTACCTAAAGTTTAAAGTAGTAGATATACCACATCTGCAGCGGACTAAAGGATAGTTGGCAGAGCTTCAGGCTTTACTTTAAGATAGGTAGTGGAGCCTGTTAAAGATATATATATATATATATATATATATATATATATATATATATATATATATATATATATATATATATATATATATATATATATATATATATATATATATATATATATATATAGACATATATATATATATATAGACATATATATATATATAGACATATATATATGTATACATATATATAATTATATGTATATATATATACACATACATACATACATACATATATATATATATATATATATATATATATATATATATATATATATATATATATATATATATATATATATATATATATATTTACATATATGTATATATAAATATATATTATTAGGGGTGTGGGAAAAAATCGATTCGAATTCAAATCGCAATTCTCACGTTGTACGATTCAGTATCGATTCTCATTTTTCAAAAATCTATTTTTATTTTTATTTTTTAAAATTTAATTTAACCCCAAGAATCAATATTGAATCGAATTGTGGGATACCCAAAGATTCGCAGCCCTAATACATAATATATATATATATCCGTATGTATATATATATATATATATATATATATATATATATATGTATATATATATATATATATATATATATATATTCATACAGTATGTGTATATATACAGTCAAACCTGTCTATAGTGACCTCTCAAGGGAAACAAAGAAATTAAGCAAATAGACAGGTGGCCACTATATGCAAGTTGGCTGCCATTTTGAATTTCCGTACATGTTGACCTTTAAACAATTAGGTATACATGTACGTGTGCATGTATCTGTAAATGTAGTAAACCGTTTTTTTAAATTCAGTTTTGCAAGCTTGAACAGTGCTATTGAATTTAAGCCTGCTCATTGTATTGTCACGTGAATAGGATGCTGTTTTCTATTCATGCCAGACTTTTGAGGATTAGTCAACTGCCCAAAGCTTAGGGAGCTTCGATGAGACTCATCTAGTCCCAGCGCGGCTGCAAGATCTGGCTGCTCAAGACCCCCCGGTCGGGATCCAGTTGAGACCAACGCAAATCCCAGTCAAGAAATGAAAGTTCACGGACCGCGGTATGGCAAATGTTGATATCGGTGGCCGCTATAGGGAGTCAAAAACTTGTTTTTGGGATGCAAAATGAGTGGCTGCTGGCTACGTTAAACAGGTGGCCGCTAACACGGGTTTGACTGTGTGTAGGTATATATATATTTGAGCTGTCCCTGTGAAGGGATAGGCGTATGCACCAGGGGAAGTTCTTCATCACATAGCACTGTGATGTCATCCCCGCCAAAAGCCAATGTGTTTTCATAAAAAGTGTTGTTTTCTAGCTCGCTAACACATGGTTATTTTGTCTCCTCCAGGTTCTGGCCTGACCCGGGGATGACCTCGCTGCTATTCCCCAGCAACGCCCACACTGCGATGAAGGACCTTTCCAATTCCTCTTCTCCTCTCAACTTCCACTACCCTTCCTCAAAAACTTCCATCGGGCCTTTCTCCCCGTCGTCTGGTGCCTCCTCTCCCGTGTCCCCCCTCGCGGCGGCCCCCAAGTCCCAGCCTTTCTGCCTCCAGACGGGGCCGCACCTCATTGCCAGCATGCAGCTGCAGAAGCTCAACTCACACTACCAGAACCTGGCCGGGTCGTCGGCAGGACACCTGACGACTGGTAGCGTTCAAAGGGGCTTCGGCGCATCGCCTTTGGGCACTGGAAACCAGATGCTGGGGCCTTCTGGTGGAGGGGGGATGGGTGCCGGCATCAGCATGGGGATGCAGAGCTCTGGTCCAAGTGGAGTCATTGATTTTGACCTGGTAGATGAGGAGGTTCTCATGTCCTTGGTGGTGGAGTTCGGACTAGACCGAGCTAATGAGCTACCTGAACTCTGGCTGGGCCAAAACGAGTTTGACTTCATGTCAGATGTGCAGGCCGGCTGCTGACCCAGCACACCAAAAGAGGTTCATTTCGGTCCTCACTGTCAAAGACACCATTCAGAAACTTTTATTTCAAGAAACCTTGAAGGCTTTTGTCCTCTTTAATCAAACGAGTGCATTTTTCTTGATGAAACCGACCATCCAACAAGATGAGTGCCTCTTTTATTTTGAAGGAAAAGAAGCATGCGATGAGGAGACACAAGGAGCCATTGCTGTCTCCTATTTCCTTTCCATGGCGTAGGCTTAATGAAAACAAGCTGACGGATTGACACACAAAGACACACCTGTTGGCCCATCGAGCCTCGGAGCGCTGCGGCAACATGAAAGTGCGATGCGTGACTTTATTATAGGAGACGGACGGGATGGCCAACAGTACGCTTCCTGTTTTCCCAATAGACAATATTCCCCTGTGCTCTCACGGGAAAGAGCCTCCTCTTTCTCTCTCTCACACAAGGAAAGTAATTGTCTGAGACGTGGTTATCTGTGGGCACTCCTCTTTTTCTGTTTCTTGTTTGAATTCAGCTCAAGCAGAACATAGAACATGTTATTTAAGACATTAGCCGATATCCATCTGGACTTTAGGACAACGAGGGTTTCTGTGTACGTAATGAATTAGATTGAGGGGGTCATCAAGGTTTTTTCCCTGCACCAAAGTGGCCTCGATGTTTGCTATGTTGTTTTGCATTGCTGCCTTAATCTCAGCTGGGAGAATGTTATTTCTGCTGTGTAACCTCCAAATCCCCCCTCCCTTTGCTCCTCTGCAGACAGTTTTGGAGTTTGCTTTGTTGGAAGGCCTTCATTTCCCCTTCTTTGCCTTCACCGCCCCCCGCAGAGGCCTTCACAACCAAAATATGCAATGAACTGGACTTGTAGTACAAAACACATGTATAGTATCATCACACATACATATAATTTCATCACACAGATGTGGGAGCAGAGCAGTGACAATGTTCAGCCAGGTCTGCTAATGAATCACTTGTTTAACCAAAGTACTCGTGTATTTACCTTTGGACATGCACATCAGACCTTTTTTTTTTGGTTGGTCTGTCAATTGTTACCTGTCTTTTGTTTTATCTGGGTGTTCTAGGGATGACGATTTTGAAAATGCACTTTTGCTCACTGTCTCCTCATCTGAGAATGATTTCGATCACAATGAAGAATGCGAAATAAAGCTGAACAAACATGTTGCCATTTTAATTCATCACACAAGAAATAACTACATACCAGTTTAGTTCATTCTCCCATCTAATGCTCTTGACCGGCGGATGAGGTCAGACTAAGATTTAGAAACCACATTATGCCTTCAAGGAGCTTGCGCTAATTCTAAGAACCAGGTAGAGATACAAAGGAGTGATTGTGTAAGTTTACATAGAAAAACTCTTATTATTAAAGTTGCATTCATCCAAAAAACACAAAACATGGTTTCTGTAACACAAAAACTCAAACCTTTCTATCATTCCCAGAAGCATGAACACATATATATTAATGATGTCAAATTATACAATTTATTTGATAATTTATTTAAATCACAATTAATCACAGGATATTACTCGCTTACATAGTTTAAATTGACTTAAAAAAAATGCTCAATATTGGGACACAAATGCAAATTTCAATATCATTGTTATTTTAATGTTTTACTTGAATGCATATCATTTATTTGCTCAAAACAGTTGTATCTACACCCATCTGCGGCTATTTCTAAGTGATATTTTCCAGGAAGCGCACCAGTCCGAGTCTCCTCAATAATATTTGCACTGACATATGCATTCAACTGACCAATCAACATATAAAAAAATGTGCCACCTCTCAGGTTACCATGCACGAATAAGGTAAATTAGCATGTACGGCCAATATAAATTGAGTGATTCATTCATATGTATATACATGATTAATGCAATATTTTTTGTGATTAATCACATGAGTTAACTCGTTATTTGTGCTAGCCTTAATATATATATATATATATATATATATATATATATATATATATATATATATATATATATATATATATATATATATATATATATATATATATATATATATATATATATATATATATATATATATGTCAGTGGCGGACCGTGCGTTTCCCACTTAGGCCTTCAGTGATGTCCGACTTCAATGATTACCTCTCAAAATACCATAATTTATGTCACCAAATGACCATTGCTGGATAAATACTATACAGAAACACATTTACGCACTACTGGATATTGAATTGCATCAACAGTGTACAAAACAGGTTATTTTCTGGCGCATTTAAAAATCAATAAACCCGCATCAGCAATGAAAACATATCTTATGTGGTACTGTCAAAATTAAAATTGAAAAAAACATCCATCCATCCATTTTCTACCGCTTGTCCCTTTTTGGGGTCGCGGGGTGCTGAAGCCTATCTCAGCTGCATTCGGGCAGAAGGCGGGGTGCACCCTGGACAAGTCGCCACCTCATTGCAGGGCCAACACAGATAGACAGACATCATTCACACTCACATTCCCACACTAGGGCCAATTTAGTGTTGCCAATCAATTTGTAGAACCCATTCGACGCCGTATAAGCCAGTGGTACCCCTCGTAGTTGGTTGATTCGAGTGGAAATTGCGGGAACTACCCCATTTCATCACCGAAACAGCTGAGCGAGCTTCCGGGGTTGGACAACATAGTCTCACAAGATGTAGTTTATCTTTAAATATCCTTCTTGAAAATGGCCTTGCAAATATATATCTGCCACATAATCAACGTTTTGTTCTTCTTCTTTGTGGGTCAACACGTCCCGCTTCCTGCTAAATTGAAACTTGTGAATGGATACTCACTTTGGAATGACAAGTGAGTATCCAATCATAGTCTCGTTAATATCAGGCTCCCGAGATAGACTACTGTCGACAACTTGTGATCTGATTGGTTATCGCAACTGTCTATCAACTGTATGCGTTCTCAAATTAATCCGCTAAAGGACCCGGGTGTGGCTCTGCTGATCTGCATAGCACCGCCGCGACTCAAACCAGTGAGTATTCAATCACAGGACGCGTAAATGTCACGTTCAATGTGAGGCCATCTAGAAGGCCTTACTGACAACAACTCCTGATCAATTATCTATTAATTCTCTATCAACTGTTTGTGTCCGTTCACTTACAGTGCACAGACGCCCGCATTGTTGATTCTGAAAGCCCCGGGCAAATTTCGTACAGCATGGCAACATAAGATAGCTGAATTCTGATTGGATAAAAACTCTAACCTAAAAACAACAGCACTGGAAGGAGCATAATATGACATAATATAAGCTATTCAAATTTTTGTATTTTTTTGTATTTAGTGTATTAGATTCTGTAACTAGTGTTTGGATCCCACTGTACGCAATATCTGAAGAGCATGGAAAAAAGCATTTCACTGCGGTGTACTCTGCATGTGACGAATAAAACTTGAAACTTGAAACATGAAGAGAATATGAATACTTTTAGATATTTAGGGAAAGTAAATTACAATTATTTTTTTAATCTGATTAATCACATTTTGGAATTTGACTTTGCCTTTATCCTTTATTTGAATCACAACAACCAAAAGTACTTCCTATGTATACAATTTTAACAAGGTAAATAAGAAAAAGAAAATAACATGATGTACTGTCCTGCCCTATCACTCAGATATTTGTATTAATCATGATTAATCACAGGTTATTACTCATTTGCATAATTCAAAATAATTTAAGAAAATAATAAAACATTTGTACACAAATGCAATGTCAGAATGTAATCCAGGAACAATTTTAAATGTTTCACTTGAATGTGTGTCATTTATTTGCCCAAAACTGGTAACAGTTTTATCTACAGTCCTTTCAGCGTGTCTTTTGCACTGACTATGCCTTGATCTGATTACTGACCATACAGCAGTTAAAGTAATAGACCATGTACGGTCAAAATAAATTACATGATTAATTCAAGTGTGCACGTGATTAATGCAATCATTTTTGACATGATTAATAACATGAGTTAACTGGTTAATTTTGACCACCATACTGTATATATATTGCATTTTTTTATGAAGAAAATATCCAAAGGCCCCTGCATGCTTAGACTTCTCAGTATTTGACAATTGGTGGAAAAAGTTTGGATACCCTTGTCCAAGAGGCATGTTAATGTGCTTTGGAACAATAAATCCCCGCCATGCAGAAGTTGCTTGACAACGAAAAGGTCAGCGACAAGGAAGAAGACAAGGACGAGGAAAACGGAGGTAACAACAAAGACACGTGATGCGATAAAATCTGTGCCTCTGTGGTTCATCATGTGGTGCTACACGAAGGACAATGAAGGAATATGGCCAGCTAGTCGAGTCAATTTTCAACAAAGGGAGTCAGGGCAACCAGAGAAAGCTGAACATGTTGTCATTTGGGATAAGGTGAACTTCCATCGGGCTGCCGTGGTTCACACCTACTTAAACCCCAAGTTCAGTCAGTGAGGAGATTTCTCTGGAATCCGACACAGAAGGGGATATTTCCCACAATGTTTACATAAACGTGATGTTGATGATTCGCTGAAATATGGCCTGACCTTGACCTGAGACGAGATCATGGTGATGTTGCTGTCAATGCTGATGAACCTATATTTGCTGAATATGGAAATACTAAGAAAAAAATCTTATCCTGGACCTTTTGGTGGAAATTAGTTAAATAAATCCCCCCCACTCATGTTTTGACAGCTTGTGTGTATTGTCTGAGGGTAACAACGATTGGCACCCAGAAGTTACATGTTTGTACTGTTGGGTTTTAGTTTTTTTAAATTGTGTGTGGACATTGTAGAAAATTGTGAGTTGTTTTGGGGAATTATGTCTAAACAATTGAGAAAAACTGTAAAAGTTAAGTTATCATTCAATCCCTCAAAAAGTGACATTGTGCATCATCCGGTAACCTGATGCTGCTATCTAGTGGTGAGATTGTGTAATTACAACCATACGTTCTTAGACTTAGACAAACTTAATCGATCCACAAGGGAAATTGTTCCACACAGTAGCTCAGTTACAAAGGATGGAAAGGATAAGGATTGTAAGGATAACGCACACAAGGGCACAAAAAGAAGGTGAAAACAAAAAGTATAAAGTAGACTAAAAATATACTTTGATTCCAATGTCCATTTCTCTGATGATGCAATTGTTGATGACTGAAGTGTTGATACCAACCAAACCTAAACCCCCCTCCATATCCCACACCCCGGATTGTAAATAATGTAAATAATTCAATGTATATACTCTGATGATTATCTTGTGTGATGACTGTATTATGAAAATAGTATATATCTGTATCATGAATCAATTTTAGTGGACCCCGACTTAAACAAGTTGAAAAACTTATTCGGGTGTTACCATTTAGTGGTCAATTGTACGGAATATGTACTTCACAGTGCAATCTACTAATAAAAGATTCAATCAATCAAATTGATTGAATTGGCAATCTACTAATAAAAGTTTCAATCAATCAAATTGATTGAAACTTTTATTAGTAGATTGCACAGTACAGTACATATTCCGTACAATTGACCACTAAATGGTAACACCCGAATAAGTTGTTCAATATGTCCACGTTAATCAATTCATGGTAACATACCATGTAGAAATATAAAATATAACATATATATAATATGTACATATTATATATACAGTATATGATATATACTGATATATTATATTATCATATTATATTATACTTTTATATAATATATACAATATATAACAAATCCCGATTACCATTATTACAGTATTTGTAACAGTTGCAGCAACAACAAAAAAAGGTCAGCATAAAATACCATAGCAGCAATATAACATTTCGCAATAATGTTCATTTGTAAATGTTTTAACCTACAGTTTGTCGCGATTCCTAAAACACAAAACCTATTAATTTTATTTAAATTAACTGGAAAAATATCTGTATCGTTTTATTCATTTGTAGACTCTATACTTTATAACGAGTTTATAGACAGTATAAATATATTGCAGAGTTGTTTTACTGATTTATGTATCAAATGGAGTAATAATTTCGTAAAAATCGTTTTTAACTACATCTCTTGCGACTTTCCTTAGTTTTGTCCCTCCCAACGTTCCGTACACAGCCTTATCATCCAATACCGGAAACTGGGAGGTCCTTTCCCCCGCAGACTTCAACATGGTGAGCTGTCTCTTTCAAGCGTTCTTCTCTGACTTTATCGATAAACATCGCTCTCTGGCGTTGTATTTACACAAACATTCTCATGCGATCTTACGAAACGACATCTTATAATGCCACAAAACTCTGTATTACAGCCAAGAAGAGTGTCTGTCGTTGTTTTTGTAGCCGTCAGAGAGACGCGTCTGTGGGCTGTGGTACAGCTAGCACTGCTACTGCAATGCTAACCGGCTAAAGAACGTCACAATGGTTAAAGTAGACACATTCCAAATTCGACATTAATAGTTCACTCCAATCTCTGCGTTAGTCCGCAAGAAGAAGTCAACCGTGAAATGGTCCCCCTAAGCCCACGTTATTCAGAGCAGGCCAAAGCCAGTGTTGCTAAAATGCTAATGGAACAAGATAACCAGACTAGGGGACCCCAGACATGCCTGTGTATGACTTCATGTTGTGTAGGGTCACTGTTTACGTTAATGAGCTTTGTTTACTGTTTCTCCAGGCCAGAGGACCGAAGAAGCATCTGAAGCGCGTCGCTGCGCCGAAGCACTGGATGCTGGATAAGCTCACGGGCGTGTTTGTAAGTAGTATTAGCGTCAATGTGGTATATGGCTGCTGCAGGTGTTATTTAGTGTGCACAGCCTGAATGGTATAATGCAATTCTGTTTATGAGACCGCTATTCTCCGTATAATATGCTGTACATGTCATGTAAGACCTGTTGTAGTCTTTTACGCAAAAGTAAAATTGTTTTTTACTTAACCTTTTTTGAACAAGTCGTGCATGCTTTAATTTCAAGTCGCCTAGACTACTGCAATGCACTTTATGCTGGCATTTGCCAAAAAGCTCTCTCCTCGTTGCAGTTAGTCCAGAACGCGGCAGCACAACTTCTAACAGGGGCCAGGAAAGGTGGGCATATAACCCCAATTCTTGACTTTGCACTGGCTCCCTGTTCATTTTAGAATTGATTTTAAAATGTCGCTATTTGGTTTTAAAGCTTTGCATGGACTGGCACCTCATTACATCTCGGACCTCATCCAAATTTACACTCTTGTACGCGCTCTGAGGTCCGAGAGCCAGCTCCAGCTCGTAGTGCCCAAGACGAGACTTAAAGGGAAACTTCGGTTTTTTTCAACCTGGGCCCTGTTTTCATAATTTTTTCTGTATATGTGAGTGCTGGATAAAACATTTTTTGAGGTCGCGCCAGTATTGAGCAGGGCAGGCAGCCTCCAGCCCAGCTAACGCTCGTACACAGGGCAACTGGCTCTCGTCAAAATTCGGCCTATAAACATGCATTTTTTTCACACTGACAGGCTCAGATAGTTACAATGAGTGTCCGACAACATACTAGAAAGGAGAAATTAACGTATGTCTCTACCTTTAGCTGGAGATCGCTGTTTGTTGTGAGCTGTGTCCAAATCTCACCACGCTACAAATCTCGTTCCGAAATCTCGCGATAACTCGCGACAAAACACCGGTGGAAAAACAGTTACCTGACTGAGGTGAAGAGAGATGACTGAAGTGATTTTCTGTTGGATTACCGAAGACTGTTATTTTAGTTTTATAGAAAAGTTTGTTTGTTTGTCTGTCATGGCTGAATTTTTGCCTGATGTGGACGACGTGGATGAAATTGCATTTGATTTTGATGGCCGGCCGTATCTATTTGAGCCGGAGTACACAGATGAAGAGCTTCAAGAAATTGAAGAACGGACGAGGAGAGACGGAGTTGGGCAACAGGCAGAGGGCAAGGCAAGGCAAGGCAAGGCAATCTCGCGAGTTATCGCGAGATTTCGGAACGAGATTTGTAGCGTGGTGAGATTTGGACACAGCTCACAACAAACAGCGATCTCCAGCTAAAGGTAGAGACATACGTTAATTTCTCCTTTCTAGTATGTTGTCGGACACTCATTGTAACTATCTGAGCCTGTCAGTGTGAAAAAAATGCATGTTTATAGGCCGAATTTTGACGAGAGCCAGTTGCCCTGTGTACGAGCGTTAGCTGGGCTGGAGGCTGCCTGCCCTGCTCAATACTGGCGCGACCTCAAAAAATGTTTTATCCAGCACTCACATATACAGAAAAAATTATGAAAACAGGGCCCAGGTTGAAAAAAACCGAAGTTTCCCTTTAAAACCAGGGGAGACGGGGCCCTTCTCTGTGGTCGGCCCTAAGCTCTGGAACACACTGCTCCCACAGTGGAGTGTTTTAAGTCTCGTCCTAAGGCCCACTTTTATTCTCTGGCTTTTTTTTAACACTACGTGAGTTGTGTGGTCCTCTGTTTTTAAAATTGTATTTCTATTGTTTTAATTAGTTTTACCCTTTACACTCGTTTTTAATCATATTTATTTTTATATTGGTTTTATATTTATTTTTGTTTTTATTCAGTCATTGGTGGAGCTAGGGATGGTATTTGAATCTTGTTTTTAATATTTTTGTGCAGCACTTTGGAAACATTTTTGTTGTTTAAATGTGCTGTATAAATAAAGTGGATTGGGTAGTTTCAGTAAATATACTTTCTTTTCACAGGCGCCTCGACCTTCCACCGGTCCCCACAAACTGAGGGAGTGCCTGCCCCTAATCATCTTCTTGAGGAACCGCCTTAAGTATGCCCTGACTGGGGATGAGGTGAAGAAAATATGCATGCAACGGTTTATCAAGGTTGACGGCAAGGTCCGTACTGACATCACCTACCCTGCTGGATTCATGGGTGAGTCGGCTATAATTTGTTTTTTATCGTCAATTTTCAAAGGAGCAATGATGAATGTGTGAGTTTGATCAGTAATGAGCTGAAACTACACAACTAATTCCTCTAAGAAGTTCTGAGCTCTGTTAAAGCTTTTCTTAAATTGCATTGTGACTGGTATTTGAGATGAGAATTGTTTCTTACCTAGAGGAATGCAGCAATGGGATCCAGTTAGGGCTGGGCGGATAATATGGTATCAATAAATATCTCCATTAGACTAGGCTGATATTCGGTAAGTCATTTAACCGACAATAAATGAAAATGAAAGTCTTAAGTTTTCCAGCGTAGATAAATCGCCATGTGCATACTTTAAGAGCATTCACACTTTTCGTCGCAAAGCGGCTACGCGCGTTTGTATCATAGTGGAATGAAAGAAAAGTAGAATGATCTTGTCCTCATTAAGTGCCTGACTCCTTGTGGAGCGAAGCGGGCCACTGCCCCGCTAGCATACCACAATGCAACTAATTAGCATGTAGCAACTAACATGGACAAAATTATCACAAAACCAAATGCCGCCGCACCAGTGTGGAAATATTTCAGTTTAAACCTTCGGAACAAGATAGGCACACAATATTGATAACAAATGCGTTCCATAAAATGTTAGAGATGTGCATATTTTTTGTTCGGAAGAAACCAGAAAGAAGTTCGGTTGGTTGCATAAACAATGGCACTTGCGGCTTAGCAAGTCATAAAATATCAAAAAATAATCGACAATGACCTATATAAAATATTTATATTGTGATTGTTGTCAGCCACATCTCCCAGCCCTAGATCCAAGATATACTGAGCAACCGAGTGCATCGCTTTAAGCATTCAATTGCTTAAAGCGATGCAGGAAGTGAACCTCGTGCACACTGATTGGAAGCAAAAAAAGAAAGTAAACCTGCACTGACATGGCAATTTACAGATGCCTGCAAAGCTTTCAAGTTTATTTTCACTTATCGCTTGATTGATTCATAGACTATGCATGGGCCGATAGTCAGACATTAGAATGTGATTGGGAATGAGTTCTCTTCCAAGTAGTGAGCTATTTTTTCCGTGGGGGACCAACGCGCAGCTCTTTACAACAAAAGAGTAGTCACTAGGGTGGGGGGTCTTGGCTGTTTACATTAACAGGGTTTCCCCCTAATGTAACTGATTGTGTCTGTGCGCCACAGCAAAATACTAGCCGACACATCTTTAAAAACACACAACACTTCTTCGTTCCCCGCCAATACGGTGTGTTGAAGACATGTTAAAAATTAATATCACCAGAACTGCGCTTCTCAAACCGGATGTTATGATGTAAACTATGAGCACAGGGTTGTGGAGCGGAGGCAACATGTACACACTGTTAAGTATCTAAGATATACCTGCAGACATCGCGCTACCAAATGTAAGATGACCGTGGCTGCTTTTAGGGAGAGGAAGGCTTGCAGCAGCGCAAAGCAAGTGGGACATAATGCGGTTCGCTTTTCGTCGCTGACATGGTGTGACATAGAGTACCGTATTTTCCGCACTATAAGGCGCACCTAAAAACCTCCAATTTTGTCAAAAGCTGACAGTGCGCCTTATAATCCGCCTTATAGTGCGGAAAATACGGTAATATAAACTAGAGAACAATCTACAAGAACACCAGAATTTAATACTTGATTTGTTGCCAGTTGTTATTAATAAATGGTGACTAAAAGCCTTTGAGAAATCTCAATATTACGTAAGAAAAGATGTTAATACTAGAACGTATTTGTTTTTTTGTGCCTCTTTATAGAAAATGTTGGCTCATAGAAAATGATGTCATCGCCACAGGTATCTTGGCAATCTAGGTGAAACCTTGATCATACAGATTGAAGATACAGAAGTTGAAATAAGTCAATATTTTTAAAGTACATGATAACATTTAAAACCTGCCTGTTTAATTCCTCAAAAAGAACATTTAAAATAGTGAGCACATCCTGGTGAGAAACCTACAAACGGCAGTATCTTCGACAAACGTTTAGCTTACACAATGTAATTGAGTAATATAGTGGTTTGTTAGTCAGCGATAAGTACAAAAGAATAATAGTGGTAGACTTAATAAGTAATCTCTGCCTCAATCGAATTCACAACATCCACAGGCAACATTGATGTCCATACTTTTAGTGATGTTGGAACTAAACGTCATAACAATTTAGACAAGATCATTGACATGTAAACCAACAATTACAAATAATTCACTGCACAGTTTGTATTAACAGTAAATGGTCAAAGCACTTAACCACAGTGGCAATCTTTTTTGTCTGATCACCATAACTACACGAATCAAAGCAGATGCCATTTAAACACATTAAAACAATACCTAGTTTATCTTTCAGTTCCCAAGCATCTGCTACCCTAAACGCTATTAACTCTAACTATTAGCATGTAGCCTTCACTTCCTCTGTTAACATTCCCACATAACGTAAATAGATGAAATGATCACAATCGCCCTGTAGCGCACAAGAGGCACACAGCGTATGGCAAACACTTAGAAAGAGAGCATGTAAACTAGGCCTTTGTATGTAATTGTAAAAATGGAAGATACTAAATTAGTTGAGACATTTAAGACTAATTTAGTTCATGGAAATATAGTGACAGCTACAGCTGGCCTGACAGTGATGTGACATTTTTAATTTTCACATTTTCATTTTGGCTTCAGCGTGGTTTTACCCTTACAGTTATTGTCCAATCAAATTTAATAGGTCAGCCTGCTGATTGCTTTCATGTGTATTTAACTTGCTCACTATGTTAGTGATGCTCTTACTTGATAGCTGGTGGTCTTAAGAAGGAATGTTAGTTGATTTAAAATATAAGCTTATGATAAGTTATCCTTCACTTAATTTTAACATTTAGCATAGTAAATTCTAGTGTTTGATAATCTCGTGAATAGAAGGGTTATATTAATCAGGCTAATTGTACCAACTCTTTTTTTGTCAATTAGGGGTGTAACGGTACACAAAAATTTCGGTTCGGTACGTACCTCGGTTCAGAGGTCACGGTTCGGTTCATTATCGGTACAGTAAGAAAACAACAAAATATACATTTTTTGGTTATTTATTTACCAAATTTGCAAACAATGGCTTTATCCTTTTAACATTGGGAACACTATAATAATTCTGCCCACGTTAATCAACATTAAACTGCCTCAAGTTGTGCTCAGATTAAATAAAATTATAAAACTTTTCAAGTCAACTCATCATGGTTAATTTATTACACCATTTGGGAAGCCTGTAGTTGATTTTATCACACACACACCACAAAATGAGCTAACGTTACGCTAAAAGCTAATTAGCCTTCACCTCAAGCCAGGACTGCGAGCGAGCTGAGCTGCAGTTAAGTTTCTAGAAGGTCAACGGGCTCATAGTGATGTTACTAGTAGTTGACTGGGAGGTGTTTATTTTAATTTGGGGAGAGTCCGCTGCCTTATGCTCACCTGCTAAACACCTATCCGCTAACCCCACTGCAGAAGCACTGAATCCATGCGCTCTGAATACGCACTGCTGATTGGCTGTTACCGCTATAGTTCTAACCAATCAGATGGTTGTGTGGGTGGGACAATGCTGGGTGCTGTGTAGAGGACTGACAGAGAAGAGGCAGACGGAAGCGGAGCAGCTTGTTAAGACTTTAGCTTAGGCGGCTAGTCCATATGTTCGTGTGGAAACTCGTTCGGTACACCTCCGAACCGAACCAGAACCCCCCCGTACCGAAACAGTTCAATACAAAACACGTACTGTTACGCCCCTAGTGTTAATATATTCCACTTGTGAATGTTGAGCAATAACTTCTTTCTTATAGATGTGATCAGCATTGATAAGACCAGTGAGCATTTTCGTCTGATCTATGATGTGAAAGGACGTTTCACCGTCCACCGCATCACTGCCGAGGAGGCCAAGGTAAACCGTAGGTTTCATTTTTAGAGTTGAACCAATTAGCAGTCCACAGGGTTTGTAATAACAATTTTACATTGCAGTACAAGCTCTGCAAGGTGAAAAAGATCCTCATTGGCACCAAGGGGATTCCTCACCTGGTGACCCACGATGCCCGCACCATTCGCTACCCTGACCCCCTCATCAAGGTCAATGACACAGTACGCATCGATCTGGAATCTGGCAAGATCACAGAGTCCATCAAATTTGATACTGGTAGGTGTGTTTAGATGACCTGCCCATGCACGCACACAACAGGGTTTGCTCATGTTTGTCCTCCTCTACCTCCTGCAGGTAACCTGTGCATGGTGACTGGTGGTGCTAACTTGGGTCGTATTGGCATCATCACCAACAGGGAGCGCCACCCTGGCTCCTTTGATGTGGTGCACGTCAAGGACAGCACGGGCAACAGCTTTGCCACCAGGCTCTCCAACATCTTTGTTATTGGCAAGGTGAGGACCAAGAAGACTCAACTAAAGTGCTCATTACATGCATTATTACAACACATGCTGACAGAAATGGAAAATATGTCGAGCAATGATGACTGAGCAGTTTTGACAGCGATGAAAAAACACAACTTAAACCTCTAAGAAGTTCTGAGCTCTTCACCATGTCACCCACTAAATGATTCTAACTTAAAAAAGGTTTTCAAAATACAAAACACTGATTCATTTTGAGTGAACCACATGGTTGGTTTTAATTGGCAACAAAAATGATCAAACAATTCCTTGTTTCCGCCCATCCCCTCGCCTTGTCTCCAGGGCAACAAGCCGTGGGTTTCCATGCCCAGAGGAAAGGGAATCCGCCTGACCATCGCAGAGGAGAGAGACAAGAGACTGGCCGCCAAGCAGGGCAGCAGCTAAAATGGCCGACAAATAACAGCCTGACCCCTGGTTTTCAAAATAAAATGTTATTTACAAAACACATGGGTTCTCTTTGTTTTTCCTTTTTTCGTGGCCTCAGAAAGTCACTATTGCCTTGTTGGAAAGTGCAAGTTTTCATTCTGGCATTCTGTGTTGTCCTGCTGTGATGTTTGCAGCTTTTCCATATTTCAGTATTTACCCATCAATGTGTACCACAGCTTGATCTTTCCCCCTGCTTGCATCCTCCTTTGCATCTGTTCCTCCCTCCTCTCCTCATCCTCCATCTCTCACTTCAGCCATCCTTCTGTCTCACTGTTCTGAATCCAGTACCGCTCCATATGGCTACTGCGGCGATCCAGCCTGCTCTGCGCCTCGGAAACCTGGCCTGGCACACTGTGTGTGCGCCCGCCTTCGTGTGCCTCCAACAGGACACGCAATATCCCATTGCATGTATGATTACTGAAGCATTCAATTGTAAGAAGTAATAATGGCTATTTCGTTAAGTGGAAAGTTGATGCTGCAGTGCTAATGCTTCACTATGAAGGAATCAAAATTTTGGTATTCCACATTTTGACTTGTTTCTTTGGCCTTTAGTTGAACCTCTTCGGTCTTACAATACTAGTTTAAATGTCTTAATTGGGGATGAAGTCAAAACAATTTTTGACCATTTAAAATGAAATCTAGCAAAAATATTGCCCTGTTAAATCCCCACGCTTTAATGTGCATTTCCTGTCAAACAGGAACAAGAGGGAACATTTCCCTGGGCCCTTGCAAGCAGTTGGATCTTATTCCTGAGCTTTGGACCGAGCCAAAACGTGCATCGGATCTCGTGAGTAAAATGCTTGTGCTCCCCCTGCTGGTCTTTTGCTGACAACTTGTGTTTTATGGAATCATAAGTTGTTTGGAAGATGCATTAAATGTGTATCGGAATTTAGTTGGAATGGTCTCATGATGGACAGCTACTGGACGGCGGTCAAATTTGAACCAAAGGTGAACTGCGCCAAACTATGAACTCAGTCATTTCATGGTGGGGGGAGGCGGGGTGAGGACAGCTGCTTCTAATCAATTGGGAGAATGTTATTGACTGGCTGTCATCCATTTGGCCGCTTGGGCTCATCCGGGGGATGTTGCGTCAACTTCCTGTCGTCCCAGCAGGAGCATCTTGTTGACAACCCTCTATTGGGGCTAACCCGGATGCTGGGGTGAAGGTAGTTGGTTACCGTGGCAACTGATTGCTGATGTTGATCGGCTGAGCCAGTTCATGGATATTGTCGTGTGCACACCCTCACACACATTTCAGCCAACTTTCTCTTAAAGTTGGGTCAATAACTGGCGGTTTTATGTTGAAATTCCCCGCCCTTCTCTATCCATAACAAACTGCTAGAAACAAAACCATAGGTGGGCCAATTTCATGTCTGGGAGGGGTTGGTGAAGGGGCCCGAGGGGTGCACTTGATGGCCAGATGTTTTTTTTAGGCAAGAGGGGGAGGATCGTGCTCCCATGGAGTAACAGAAATAAGACACCTCAATTCTGATCTGATGTTCAATGAAATCAGCAAAGTCTTATGGATGGAGGTTAAAGGGAACGCTATGTTAACATAATAAACACCAGGATGCAATGAATGTTAATGTTTGACCTGTTCAAGTCACATCTTTCAGCATTATTCATGTTGCCACTCCCCTCATTTCTTTTGGCTAATAAGGAGTTCCTCTGCACTCTTGCTACATTCAGGGACATGTTCGCTGCTCCCTCCCTAAAACATGTGCCCGTGAGCCTCCCTCTTTTCCTACTTTTGGGGGAAACACCAGACTGTTCACCTTCAGTAGTGTCAAGTTGTTCAATATTATTGTACTGGGAGAGGAGGGGATCTTCAAAATAAAAGCGACAGATGCAAAAGGCCTACAAAGACAATAGGCTGAGGGGGTTCAAACTTTTGTACAGAAAATATCAAACAATGGCATTTTAATATATTTAGTTTTTTTTTCATTTTGTGGAAAGGCTAAAAGTAAAAGCTTTGTGTTTTTAATCGTTATTCCTTCAATGTGCTGTAAGGAAGTAGAAAAGTGGGCCACACTATACCAGACGTGGGTGTTAGACTGCACTCACATTAAGCATTCATGCTTTGGTCCATTTGCTTGTCATCACTGTAATTTCCCTGACTTTGTTGATTATTTCCAGTCTTGTTTGGAGTTATTCTGAGTGTTTCCTCTCTGCAAGTTGGCGGCTGTCATTACTTTCAAGAAGAGCGATCATATTAATCAAACTATGCTTACAAATTTAGTCGCCAATGAGCCCGCGTATCGTGGGTTTTGACTTTGAGATCAGTGGTTATTTTTTCCACTTAGTACCTCCCCAAAAAACACTTAGCTCTCCCAGTACAATAATATTGAACAGTCACGTAGGAGGGCTAAATATTCATTAAAAACAAGGTAGAAGTTTTATTTAACAGGTGTATTTCAGATTTTTGGCCATGAATATTACACACAGTTTGAACAGTAACACCGTTTAAGAATGACTGTTTTCGATTAATTTAAATATTTGTATTTATTTGTGATATGTCAGTTTATTAATGAGAGGGAGAACCTGAACCGGGATATCCAGACTGAGGCTGACTGATTATATAACCACTATAGTTGACCATGCAACCCAGGGGATCAACAAAACCCTCCAAAGGTAGCTTTTATTGACCTTCCGGCTCTGATAAGAAACTAGAATAAATCAAAATTAATGCTGTCAAATGATTACTTTTTTAATCACACTTTCGAATTTGGATTAATCATAATTAATCACAAGTTATTACTTGCTTTCATAATTTTCATCCATCCATCCATTTTCTACCGCTTATTCCCTTTGGGGTCGCGGGGGGCGCTGGAGCCTATCTCAGCTACAATCGGGCGGAAGGCGGGGTACACCCTGGACAAGTCGCCACCTCATGCTTTCATAATTTCAATTAACTTAAAAAAAGGACACCAATGCAATTTTAATGTCAGAATGCAATACTTTGGTTTGCTCAGAACTTGGTAACAGTTTTATATAAAGTCCAGTCCGGGTGTATTTTGATCTGAAATTTACCACCAATCAGAGCCTCCGCACTCGTCTTTAACCTGATCACTGGCGATATAACAACCCATGTGGCCTTTGACGTAATTAAGGTAAAGTAACATGTACGGTCAGAAACATTGATGACACAATGAGCTGGAAATCTTATCCAAAAAAAATATACAACATAAGGTAGCAAGAAATATTTAAATAATGAACAAAGCAAATACATAATAAATACATATCCTTCACTGCTCGCTAGTGTTCCCATAAGTTATTGTGTAGAAATATGGAAAGCAAGTACAAAAGTACACGTCTCTCCCTAACCGTGTTACAAAAGAGGTCTGTTAGAATAATACATAATGTTGGATATAGAGAACATACAAACTCTTTATTTATTGAAACCAAAATATTGAAATCCAATGATTTGGTGCATATAACACACACACACACACACACCTTGTTGTGTCCCGGAAGAGTTAGTGCTGCAAAGGGTTCTGGGTATTTGTTCTGTTGTGTTTATGTTGTGTTACGGTGGGGATGTTCTCCCGAAATGTGTTTGTCATTCTTGTTTGGTGTGTGCGTGCAGAAGCCGCACATATGTGACCTGGCCAGCACTCGGACTGGATGAAAAGCGGACGTGACGATTTTCGGGAGGGGCACTGAAATTTGGGAGTCTCCCGGGAGGGTTGGCAAGTATGTGAATTATCAGTGAATGCGGTGTTATGTATATAATCGGCGGGCCAGCTCTAGTGTTAATTTGATATTGCCTCAAGGGCCAATTGAAATTACACGGCGGGCCAATTTTGGCCCGTGGGCCAGGGTTTGACACCCATGTTCTAGGCGCAAAGTTCAAAAGCCAGCATCTGTGATGGTATGGGGGTGTATTAGTGCCCAAGGCCTGGGTAATTTACACATCTGTGAAGGCACCATTAATGCTGAAAGGTACATACAGGTTTTGGAGCAACATAAGTTGCCATCCAAGCAACGTTATCATGCTTATTTCAGCAAGACAATGCCAAGCCACGTGTTACAACAGTGTGGCTTCATAGTAAAAGAGTGCGGGTACTAGACTGGCCTGTGTGGCGCAATATGAAGTCTAAAATATGACAACGGAGACCCCGGAATGTTGAACAACTTAAGCTGTACATCAAGCAAGAATGGGAAAGAATTCCACACGGAAAGCTTCAAAAATTGGTCTCTTCTGTTCCCAAAGGTTTACAGAGTGTTGTTAAAAGGAAAAGCCATGTAACACAGTGGTAAAAATGCCCCTGTGCCAACTTTTTTGCAATGTCTTGCAGCCATTAAATTCTAAGTTAATGATTATTTGCAAAAAAAATTAAGTTTCTCAGTTCGGACATTAAATATCTTGTCTTTGCAGTCTATTCAATTGAATATAATTTGAAAAGGATTTGCAAATTGTTGTATTCTCTTTTTATTTACGAATTAAACATCTTCAACTTGTTGAACATAACATTTTTCATCTCATTAAGTGAATCATAACTGACCTAACTACTAGGAGAACTATTGTATTTCGAAATCCTTGATGTAAATTGTGTTACAAATTGAGAACAGGAAGTAAACATT
The DNA here is from genome assembly GCF_033978785.1 of Entelurus aequoreus. Classification (NCBI taxonomy): domain Eukaryota; kingdom Metazoa; phylum Chordata; class Actinopteri; order Syngnathiformes; family Syngnathidae; genus Entelurus; species Entelurus aequoreus. The sequence continues at coordinate 36,001,259 of NC_084742.1, read as the reverse complement.
AAGATTAAGATTAGTTTAGTTCAAAGGGGGCAATGCAATTTCATAAAACACACGACTACACTTGGTTAAAAAAAGCCAGAATGAGCCAGAAGGCTAGTTTTCATCTGTAGTCCCCTGGCCATGATGTAAAAAGGGCAGTAAAATTACAACTTAAAAGAAAAAGAAAGGGAGAGAAAATGCACACAATATGATAAAAAATAAAATACAACATAACATTTATCTTAGCATCAAAACAGGCTCATATTTTAGTGCTGGCAGCTGTAGGCGTTTATAAACCACATTTAAATTTTTTTGTGAAGGCCTTGTAAATTGTGACCAGTTTACATGTAAACATGTGTTAGTAATTGCTAATGATGTGGAAGGGGTAGGATTAAATAAGTTTTGCTTCTTCCGACTTCTTTTTGGGCATGACAAAGAAATGAAAAAAAAAGTGCTGTATCATAACTGTATCCATCCATCCATTTGCTACCGCTTGTCCCGTTCAAAGTCGCGGGGGATGCTGGAGCCTATCTCAGCTGCATTCGGGCGGAAGGCGTTGTACACCCTGGACAAGTCGCCACCTCATCGCAGGGCCAACACAGACAACCAAAAAGTAATAATTACGGGATTAATCTGCCTATAAACAAAAAAATAATAATACACAAAATTATCTATAAAAAGTCTGCCCATATACAAGATCAATGGGATATTTTTTGTTATTCTCATAACTTGTTTTTGACAGCCCTAAAAATGCAATAACAGTGGAATTGCTTTTCCTGCCACATTATGCATTAGAAAATTGTGAGCAAACATGATAAATGTGTAACTATAATAAGTATGATGTGGTTGTTTTAATATACATTATGTGAACTCGTCCGTTGAGGCTTTAATTTTGAAAGGATCCACCGGAATTTGAAAGCTTTGACGTCTTCACGACCAGCTGAAGACAGCTTTGGGCTAAAAAAAAAAAAAAAAAAAAAAGCAGCTCGGCAATGAGGACGCACAACGCGCAGCCTGCTCGGAAGCGCACCGACCGAAGCGGACTTTTTGACCCTCCAAGACCCGGAGCATGCGTCCGTGCGCCGGTGCGAGGGAGACGGATGGCGGGGATATAACTTGACCACCTGCGGAGTTTTGTTTCGTCTGTCTTTCTGTCTGCTGGGAGATAACAAGAGCAAGTATGCCTTTTTGCAAGCGGACGGTCCTGCCGAGGGATGTGTGCAGACCCACACCCGGCGGAGGAGGAGGGAGGCTGCCGGAGGCGTTCGCGGACCTGGCGGACGTGTGCGCCGTCACCCTGGCCTCGGTGCTCCGCCAGCTCTCGGACCTGTCCCGCCACTCGGTGGGCATCCTGGAGGATCTGGAGGGCGAGCTGGTGTCCGTGTGCCGCCGCTCCCGTGCGCTGGAGGACCGGGTGTGCCGCCTCCGGAGGTGCGTCAGCGAGATGGTCAGCAAGCCCCCGCCAAGATGTAAGAGCAGGCTGGGAAGTTGAAGCTTAACTTTTCCCAGATTTTGCGTCGTGCATGCGTGAGCTTGAAATGAGGGTGTGAGGAGGTTGACAGCTTCTAATTCAGTCACCTGCAAACTTACTTACATGATTTGTAATCATAATTAGTGACTAATATGAAGTGCAGGTTCGCCTTCTTTTTCTCTCTTGCTATTGGCTAGATTGCTGGCTGGCCAGCTGGTTAGTTTACTTTCACACACCTGCCAGTTGACATTCAAATGTGCTGTAAACGCTGCCAACCAACCAGGAGCTCCCTGCAGCACTAATATTAGCATCAACAACTTACAGCTTGATCCTTCTAGTGGACTTTTCCACCTTAACTGCAGGTATTTTAACAATATGTTTGATCATTATTAATAGATTATTGTTTGATATACAGGCAGCACGGTGGAGGAGGGGTTAGTGTGTCTGCCTCACAATACGAAGGCCCTGGGTTCGATCCTGTGCTCGGGATCTTTCTGTGTGGAGTTTGCATGTCCCCCCTGTGACTGCGTGGGTTCCCTCCGGGTACTCCAGCTTCCTCCCACCTCCAAAGACATGCACCTTGGCAACAGTAAAATTGGCCCTAGTGTGTGAATGTTATCTGTCTACCTGTGTTGGCCCTGTGATGAGGTGGCGACTTGTCCAGGGTGTACCCCGCCTTCCGCCCGATTGTAGCTGAGATAAGCTCCAGCGACCCCGAAGGGAAGAAGCGGTAGAAAATGGATGGATGGATGTTTGATATACGTTCAGCAGTTACACTATATTGCCAAAAGTATTTGGCTACCTGCCTTGACTCACATATGAACTTGAAGTGCCATCCCATTCCTAACCCATAGGGCAGTGTTTTTCAACCACTGTGCCTAGTGTGCCGCGGCACACTAGTGTGCCGTGAGATACAGTCTGGTGTGCCGTGGGAGTTTATGTAATTTCACCTATTTGAGTTAAAAATATTTTATGCAAACTAGTAATTATAATCTGCAAATAAAGTGCCGTTGTTGAGTGTCGGTGCTGTCTAGAGCTCGGCAGAGTAACCGTGTAATACTCTTCCATATCAGTAGGTGGCAGCTGGTAGCTAATTGCTTTGTAAACCTCGTATCTAATGCTTAAACCAAAAATAAACAAAAGGCGAGTGCCCCTAAAAAAGGCATTGAAGCATAGGGATGGCTATGGAAAACAAAACTAAATCTGAACTGGCTACAAAGTAAACACAAACGGAATGCTGGACGACAGCAAAGACTTACAGCGTGTGGAGCAGACAGTGTCCACAAAGTACATCCGTATATCAACAATTTCCACACAAAGAAGGATAGCGTCCCCACAACTGAAATAGTCTTGATTGCTAAAACTAAGCAGGTGCGGGGAATCACGCTCAAAGGAAGACATGAAACTGCTACAGGTAAATACCAACAAAGCAGGAAAAGCCACCAAAATAAGAGCGCAAGACAAGAACTAAAACACTACACAGGAAAACACCAAAAAACTCCAAATAAGTCACGGCGTGACGTGACAGGTCGTGACACTTACTTTGAGACAAGAGCTACAGTGGTGCATGGTTGGCTATGGTTTGAATTAATATCCAACAATTGCATGAATTTCTTTTTACTGTTAATATCAACTACCGAGTTTACATTTTTAATGTTTTCTGCTGGTGGTGTGCCTCCGCATTTTTTCAATGAACAAAAATGTGCCTTGGCTCCAAAAAGGTTGAAAAACACTGCCATAGGGTTCAATATGATGTCGATATTACAGCTTCAACTCCTCTGGGAAGGCTGTCCACAAGGTTGCGCAGTGTGTTTATAGGAATTTTCGACCATTCTTCCAAAAGCGCATTGGTGAGGTCACACACTGATGTTGGTCGAGAAGGCCTGGCTCTCAGTCTCCGTTCTAATTCATCCCAAAGGTGTTCTATCGGGTTCAGGTCAGGACTCTGTGCAGGCCAGTCAAGTTCATCCACACCAGACTCTGTCATCCATGTTTTTATGGACCTTGCTTTGTGCACTGGTGCACAGTCATGTTGGAAGAGGAAGGGGCCCGCTCCAAACTGTTCCCACAAGGTTGGGAGCATGGAAATGTCCAAAATGTTTTGGTATCCTGGAGCATTCAAAGTTCTTTTCACTGGAACTAAGGGGCCAAGCCCAACTCCTGAAAAACAACCCCACAACATAATTCCTCCTCCACCAAATTTCACACTCCGCACAACGCAGTCCGAAATGTAGCGTTCTCTTGGCAACCTCCAAACCCAGACTGGTCCATCAGATTGCCAGATGGAAAAGCGTGATTCATCACTCCAGAGAAGGCGTCTCTACTGCTCTAGAGTCCAGTGGCGACGTGCTTTACACCACTGCATCCCACGCTTTGCATTGGACCTGGTGATGTATGGCTTAGATTCAGCTGCTCGGCCATGGAAACCCATTCCATGAAGCTCTTTGCGTGCTGTACGTGGGCTAATTGGAAGTTCACATGACGTTTGGAGCTCTATAGCAACTGCCTGTGCAGAAAGTCGGCGACCTCTTTGCACTATGCGCTTCAGCATCCGCTGACCCCTCTCTGTCAGTTTACGTGGCCTACCACTATGTGGCTGAGTTGCTGTTGTTCCCAAACTCTTCCATTTTCTTATAATGAAGCCGACAGTTGACTTTGGAATATTTAGGAGCGAGGAAATTTCACGACTGGATTTGTTGCACAGGTGGCATCCTATGACAGTTCCACGCTGGAAATCACTGAGCTCCTGAGAGCGGCCCATTCTCTCACAAATGTTTGTAGAAACAGTCTCCATACCTAAGTGCTTAATTTTACACAATTGTGGCCGGGCCAAGTGATTAGGACACCTGATTCTGATCATTTGGATGGGTGGCCAAACGCTTTTGGCAATATAGTGTATTTATGAATTATAGCTTTGTGTTTTGTGTATTATTTTTTGTCCATTAGTATTTACTTATTTATTCATGAATCTTTTTTAATTGTTTGAATTATAATTTTAATATTTTTTAAATATTAATTCATCTTTAATCTGTATTTTAACTTTCCATTATTTAAATCCAGCTTTTTTTAATACATGTACTTTTTTTTAAATGACATTCTATTCTAATTTTCCATATCTCGGACACTGCGCAAGTCTTACGTTTTGTTTTGCTTTAACCCCATTTTTGTTAGGTTTCTCTGCATTGTTGTGCAGAGACAGAAGACGGAGTGCAGGTAAAAATAAGTTTAATTCCTCACAAAAGAAAAGAATAGTGCAGCAGGGAAGTGCACACTAAGCATAAACAAGCATGCTGATAGTTTACAAAGCAATAATCCAGCTGTGTCTGAAGGGCAGATTGGCATATTGATTGGCAATCTGGAACAGGTGTGCCCACATTGCTAATCAGAGACAGGTAAGAGAGACAGGAGGGAAACAGGAAGTAAAACCTAATATAATTTAATCATCTTAATAATTATAATCAAATCTATAATTACACAATCACTATTTCTTTCTCTATTAATTAGAAACATAGTGACCCCTAAACATGACAAAATATAAACATCAGCATGTTGAACACAAAGACTGCAAGTGGAAATATGTGATGTTCCTCAATGTAACTTTATAAAGCAAGTCCAGAACAAATAAACAATGACCACCATAATTCGATGCAACTGTGCATGTAGGAAACGTAGTTTTTGGATTTTCCCCTGTGAGAGTTACAGCTTGAATGCTGAGCAAATATGTGCATGAAGTGTGACAGCAGAACATCCATCCAAACACAGACCAGATGTAGAACTTGAAAGGGGAGAGGAAAATAATAGAAAACACAGCTCATGACTTCATAACCTATGTGCATACGATTTTACACAACACACACGTGTGGGCTTCTGGCGGCAGCAAAGTGGGTCATGTGGGCAGAAGATGCCCGCAGTTAAGTAATGGATAGATCGTCATTATTTTATCACCACCCCCTCCACTCGCCTCCTCCCTATTGTCTAAACAAAGATGCAATGCAGTGACATAATTTTTCACACACATTGGTATTTGTGTGCCACATTTGTGTGTGTGTGTGTGTTTGTGTGTGTGTGTGAGAGACAAGTACATTGACTTCAGTTCATAGCGCTCCATAATAATAACCCATGTAACTTTAGGATGTTTGGGCAAATCACCATGAAATTAGGTACACATCTTTAGGGGGCTGCCAGGCACATTGGACGATTGGTTGAAAAAACATGGTCGCCTTATTTACACTTGTGTATGTATGTGTGTATGTGCACATGTGTATATACTGTATATATATATATATATATATATATATATATATATATATATATATATATATATATATATATATATATATATATATGTGTGTGTGTGTGTGTGTGTGTGTGTGTGTGTGTGTGTTTGTGTGTGTGTATTTATACGTGTGTGTGTATATATACAAACCCCGTTTCCATATGAGTTGAGAACCTGTGTTAGATGTAAATATAAACGGAATACAATGATTTGCAAATCCTTTTCAACCCATATTCAATTGAATGCACTACAAAGACAAGATATTTGATGTTCAAACTCATAAACTTTTTTTTTTTTTTGCAAATAATAATTAACTTAGAATTTCATGGCTGCAACACATGCCAAAGTAGTTGGGAAAGGGCATGTTCACCACTGTGTTACATGGCCTTTCCTTTTAACAACACTCAGTAAACGTTTGGGAACTGAGGAGACACATTTTTTAAGCTTCTCAGGTGGAATTCTTTCCCATTCTTGCTTGATGTACAGCTTAAGTTGTTCAACAGTCCGGGGGTCTCCGTTGTGGTATTTTAGGCTTCATAATGCGCCACACATTTTCAATGGGAGACAGGTCTGGACTACAGGCAGGCCAGTCTAGTACCCGCACTCTTTTACTATGAAGCCACGTTGATGTAACACGTGGCTTGGCATTGTCTAGCTGAAATAAGCAGGGGCGTCCATGGTAACGTTGCTTGGATGGCAACATATGTTGCTCCAAAACCTGTCTGTACCTTTCAGCATTAATGGCGCCTTCACAGATGTGTAAGTTACCCATGTCTTGGGCACTAATACACCCCCATACCATCACAGATGCTGGCTTTTCAACTTTGCGCCTATAACAATCCGGATGGTTCTTTTCCTCTTTGGTCCAGAGGACACGACGTCCACAGTTTCCAAAAACAATTTGAAATATGGACTCGTCAGACCACAGAACACTTTTCCACTTTGTATCAGTCCATCTTAGATGAAATCAGGCCCAGCGAAGCCGACGGCGTTTCTGGGTGTTGTTGATAAACGGTTTTCGCCTTGCATAGGAGAGTTTTAACTTGCACTTACAGATGTAGCGACCAACTGTAGTTACTGACAGTGGGTTTCTGAAGTGTTCCTGAGCCCATGTGGTGATATCCTTTACACACTGATGTCGCTTGTTGATGCAGTACAGCCTGAGGGATCGAAGGTCACGGGCTTAGCTGCTTACGTGCAGTGATTTCTCCAGATTCTCTGAACCCTTTGATGATATTACGGACCGTAGATGGTGAAATCCCTAAATTCCTTGCAATAGCTGGTTGAGAAAGGTTTTCTTAAACTGTTCAACAATTTGCTCACGCATTTGTTAACAAAGTGGTGACCCTCGCCCCATCCTTGTTTGTGAATGACTGAGCATTTCATGGAATCTACTTTTATACCCAATCATGGCACCCACCTGTTCCCAATTTGCTTGTTCACCTGTGGGATGTTCCAAATAAGTGTTTGATGAGCATTCCTCAACTTTATCAGTATTTATTGCCACCTTTCCCAACTTGTTTGTCACGTGTTGCTGGCATCAAATTATAAAGTTAATGATTATTTGCACAAAAAAAAAAAAGTTTATCAGTTTGAACATCAAATATGTTGTCTTTGTAGCATATTCAACTGAATATGGGTTGAAAATGATTTGCAAATCATTGTATTCCGTTTATATTTACATCTAACACAATTTCCCAACTCATATGGAAACGGGGTTACTTAATCACACAGGAGAGTCGGCCCCTTTAGTGTAGAAGATCATCTCTTGACTTTAGTGCTTTATATCGCATGTATTTGCGCGTCTGTCCTTATTGTCCTGTAAGCGTGAATATCCTGAAAGATGTCCATGCGTAATTATTATTATGAAAAGAAATTGAAGATGGGTGTATTGGAGGCCACAAATCCTGCTGCTACATCCCAAGAATGTGAACAGGAACCAAAATATTATTGTTTCCTGCGCCCTTAAATTGATTCTCGGAGAAGCCACATGTTCCTCTGACCCGCAAACCAACTTAACAGGTTGAATTTCTCTTTTGCCTGTAGCCTAGAGCCTCACATTCCAGAATCCATCGCTCAGAGAAGAACGCCGACCAGCGCGGGCCACCTGCTGTGACATCACACAAGTGGGTGTGACCCGGCTCAACGCTCGCCATCTCACGGTCACATGCTTGATTCACATTCTCGTGAAGCTAATCATGGGCGTTTACCTCTCTTTAGCCGCCCACTCTCGTTCCCACCGCGACCGTCAATCTCGTGACTCTGCCGCCCCTGCATGTTATAATTCCTGCTCCTGCCTTAGTTTACCCTCCACATAACTCACTGGTTTCTCACAAGCTGTCAAATATCCACCAGCCCCCACTGTCAGTGAATGCCTCACCGCTGTGTTTTTACTGAGAGCATGAGACTCTTTCTTTCTAGTCTCCTTATTTTGAGCCCTTAGATTACTAAGTGTCATAATGAGCATTATTATATGATATCATCCCCTATATAATTAATGGTACGGCAACCCACCGGACCGCTGAGTGACCGACATGTGTAAATGCACTATGATGACTTTTCCAAATCCGTTCGCTGTTCCGTTACTGCTACTAGAAGTACAAAGAAGAAGAACCATGATAAACATTCTGAATTTATCTCATCCATCCATTCATTTTCAAGATAATCTTACTCATCTCACCATTAGGGCTGCAACAACTAATCAAATAAATCGATTGAAATCGATTATTAAAATAGTTGCCGATTAATTTAGTCATTGATTCGTTGAAACTTTTTTTTTTTTTTTTAAATAAAAAAAATAAAAAATGTTTTAAATTTTTAAAAATAAACCTTTATTTATAAACTGCAACATTTACAAAAAGCTGAGAAACAATAATCAAAATAAGTATGGTGCCAGTATGCTGTTTTTTTTCAATAAAATACTGGATAGGATAGAAATGTAGTTTGTCTATTTTATCCGATTATTAATCGATTAATCGAAGTACTAATCGACAGATTAATCGATTATCAAATTAATCGTTAGTTGCAGCCCTACTCACCATATGAAATATAACTTACTTCACCAATTATTATTTATTTATTTTTAATAAATTGAGAACAGGAAGTGAACAAAAGTTTTAGCAACTGCTATGTAAAGGAAAAGGGGTAGGATTAAATCAGCTCTGCTTCTTCCTACTCCTTTTCGAACATGTTGAATAGAGAAACTGGAAATTGTGATGGATCGTGTATGCATGCATGCATGTTCGAAATAAACTCAAACTACGAACATGTTGCGGTCTAGCTCGGGCGTCGTTTGTCTGGACTTCAGAACTTAGAGACGACAGGCGAAGTGCAGGTCAAATGTATTTTGAAAATAAATGAATAATAGTGCAGCAGGGAAGTGCACAGGAAGCATAGGGAAAGCTATGCGGCATGGAAGCAAACAAGGTAAGGGTGCCAGCGCTCAGACAAGAGAAGTGGCAGAGGCAGACAGGAAGTGGAAAACAAAAATAAGAGCACTGGATAGGAAATAAATACGGAAATACTGATTATACAATCCAAACTGTCATGTGAGATTGTGACACTAACATATTTTAGCTTCAAAGATCAAAGACATAAACACGCATTAATATAATCATTCGGTCCAATTACAGTAAAAGCAAAGTGCATCTTCCAAGTGGTGAATAATAACAGTCACCGCAGGAATCCGGGGATTGAGTAACAGCAGTGATATAATGCAGGAAGAGGCGCCATCACTGTGTGTTTGTGCAGCTCCAGAAACTTTCCCTGCGAATGTGAGAGAATTTTCCAAAGGTTCTTTTTATCATGTGCAACACACACACACACACACACACACACACACACACACACACACACACACACACACACACACACACACACACACACACACACACACACACACACACACACACACACACACACACACACACACACACACACACACACACACACACACGTCTCTCTGCAGTGTGAGCATGAGGACAAAGTCATGAGGCTGGTGTTTATATGATCTCATTGGGAGCAGATTCCCATCACAGTGGAATGAAAGGGGAGCGGGTAGCAAGAGGGTCAGGGGTGGAGGGACGCCGAAAGAGGAGGGGAATTGTCCAGAAAGCAGATGTTGCCTCCATGATGGCGTGTACAGGGCATACTGGCGACACACACACACAAGAGAAGCCCTCAATGCTGCAGTACAGAGGCAGCGGGCCAAGTGAGAGGAATTTAACAACAGACTTCTCCCGGCTCAAAGTGTGGCAGGAATGCACGCGCCACATGGCGTGAATAAGCAGCTTGTTTGTGTGTCAACAAACCACAGTGTATTGCTCGTGTGCGCTCGCATTTGGCGTGTGAGCTAACATTGTCACCTGTGCGTGTCCTCTACGTGCCCTCTGATGATATGCGCGTGTGTGTGTGTGTGTGTGTGCCAGTTAATCACAGGGCACAAGAACCATTAGGCTCTGCTTCACGTGCTTCTAGTTGGGATGTGGGAGACCATGCATGGCTTCACACAGAGATGCTCCAGCAGAGATTTGAACCCGAAAGCAGACCGTAGCCAAAACCAGAGAAAATGCAGTGTTTCCTCCACTAGGGGAGCACCTTTCTCCCCAAAGAACTAAATCTACTAGTGACAATAACACAGAGTAAACAAGAATAATAAAGTCAGCAGGAGATATTAACTCATACTCTGACGTCTTACTGCGGTTATGTCTGAAGTGCGACCCTGAGGCCATTTTTGTCTTGTTTTTGCTTGAATATCCCAAAAAAGAATGAATTATTGTTGGTACATTTTACTCTAAAATGCTTGTCCCCTATAACACAAAGCTAGGATGTTTTATTCAGATAGCTTAGCACAATGTTTTTGAACCACTGTGCCGCGTGAGATACAGTCTAGTGCAGGGGTTGGCAACCCGTGGCTCCGGAGCCGCATACGGCTCTTTGATCACTCTGATGCGGCTCAGCTGCATACTTGCCGACCCCCCCGATTTTACCGGGAGGTTTCCGGATTTCAGTGCCTCTCCCGGAAATCTCCCAGGGCAATCATTCTCAGATTTTCACCCGGACAACAATATTGAGGGCGTGCTGTGATGGCACTGACTTTAACGTCCTCTACAACAGGTCGTCGCGTCCGCTTTTACACCATGCTATCTGTGTGCCGGCCCGGTCACATGTTGTATGCGGCCTCAGCCAACGCGCGTTAGTTACTGCAAGGCATACTTGGTCAACAGCCATACAGGTTACACTGAGGGTTGTGATATAAACAACTTTAACACTCTTACTAATATGCGCCACACTGTGAACCCACACCAAACAAGAATGACAAACACATTTCGGAAGAACATCCGCACCGTAACACAACATAAACACAACAGAACAAATACCCAGAATCCCATGTATCCCTAACTCTTCCGGGCTACATTATACACCCCGCTACCACCAAACCCCGCCCCCCCCCAACCCCGCCCACTTCAACCGACGCACAGGGGGGGGGGGTTGGTGGTAGCAGGGGGTGTATAATGTAGCCCGGAAGAGTTAGGGATACATGGGATTCTGGGTATTTGTTCTGTTGTGTTACGGTGCGGATGTTCTCCCGAAATGTGTTTGTCATTCTTCTTTGGTGTGGGTTCACAGTGTGGCGCATATTAGTAAGAGTGTTAAAGTTTTTTAAACGGGCACCCTCAGTGTGACCTGTATGGCTGTTGAACAAGTATGCCTTGCAGTCACTTATGTGTGTCTGCAGAAGCCGCATACAAAATGTGACTGGGCTGGCAAGCAATTTCTACAGGTTGTAGCGGGCGCTAAAGGCAGTGCCATCATAGCACGCCCTTAATATTATTGTTTGGGTGAAAATCAGCAGACATTCGAGAGAATAGTTGCTCTGAAATTCGGGAGTCTCCCGGAAAAATTGGGATGGTTGGCAAGTGTGATGCTGTCAAGCGCCATTCATATAAAACTTGCGGGCCGCACTAACATTACATTTTCATATTGAGGTTGCGGGCCGCGTGTCTGAGACCCCTGGTATATACATAGCACAAAGCAAAAAAAACCTTTGTATGCAGTGTTATTTCATTTTAAATTTCTAAAGAGTTTTGTGGCTCCCATTGTTTTCTTTATTTTGTGAAACGGGTCAAAATGGCTCTTTCAGTGGTAAAGGTTGCCGACCCCTGGTCTAGTGTGTGTGGGAGATTATCTAATTTCACCTAATTGCGTTAAACATTTTTTTTTGCAAACCAGTAATTATAATCTGCAAATGTGCCGTTGTTGAGTGTCTAGAGCTTGGCAGAGTAACCGTGTAATACTCTTCCATATCAGTAGGTGGCAGCAGGTAGCTAATTGCTTTGTAGATGTCGGGAACATGGTTTGTCGCAATCACAATATGCGGGAGGCAGCGTGTAGGTAAAAAGGTATCTAACACTTAAACCAAAAACAAATATAAAAGGCGAGTGCCGCTAAGAAAAGCCATTGAAGCTTAGGGATGGTTATGCAAAACTAAACTAAAACTGAACTGGCTGCAGAGTAAACAAAAACAGAATGCTGGACGACAGCAAAGACTTGCAGCGTGTGGAGCAGACGGCGTCCACAAAGTACATCCATACATGACATGACAATCAACAACGTCCTCACAAAGAAGGATAGCATCCGCACAACTTAAATATTCTTGATTGCTAAAACAAAGCAGGTGCGGGGAATAGCGTTCAAGGAAGACATGAAACTGCTACAGGAAAATACCAACAAGACACGAAAAGCCACAAAAATAGGAGCGCAAGACAAGAACTAAAACACTAAAAAACTCCAAATAAGTCACGGCGTGATGTGACAGGTCGTGACAGTACACCTACTTTGAGACAAGAGCTATAGTGATGCATGCTTGGTTATGGTTTGAATTCATATCCAACAATTGCGAGAACGACTTTTTATTGTCAATATCGGCTACTGAGTTTCATTTTTCAATTATTTTTGCTGGTGGTGTGCCTCGGGATTTTTTCAATGAAAAAAATGTGCCCTGGCTCAGAAAAGGTTGAAAAACACTGGCTAAGCACACAGGTATCGAACTCAAGGTGAGATCTGGCCCGCCACATAATTTTTTGAAAGCCAAAAAATAAAGCCTGCCAATAAAGCACTTCATTTTTTCTTGCTAAATTATTTCAATTTTGACAGAAAAAATTTACTGTATGCAATTGCATGACTTCTAAACTTAAATGTGACTGAAGATGATTTAAATCTACATTTACCCCGAAGGGAATAAGCGGTAGAAAATGGATGGATGGATTTAAAACATTTCCTTGTGGTTTAGACCAGTGGTTTCTTAAACTTTTTTTCACCAAGTACCACCTCAGAAAACACTTGGCTCTCCAAGCACCGCCACAGTTACCAACAATAAAATACAGTAGCGTAGTAGGCATAAGTATTTATTAAAAACAAGGCAGAGATTTTATTTGACAAGTATAATGGATGGACGTTAGCCGCTAGCTAGCTAGCCATGTCTTAAAGCACCTCTTCCTGAGGGCGTTTCAGTGTTATAACTTCGCCTTTATCGTTAGTTTTAAATCTAAAATGCGTCCATTCTACCTTTTCTGTCTACACACTGTGTCTGCCTGTAAGTACTCCGTGATCGTGCGCTGCCGAACATGCTCCTCTGCTCGTAAAACCAGCAACGTCACGACCTGACAAAGGCATGCCGTCATGCCCGTTAAAAAAAAAAGAGAACCGGTACTGTTTAGAGGCGGTATAGCAGGGCCGGCCCGTGGCATAGGCCGTATAGGCAAATGCTAAGGGCGCCGTCCATCAGGGGGCGCCACGCCAGTGCCACAAATGTTGGAGGAAAAAAAAAAAAGTTGGTACTATTATTTCTAAATACATAAAATAATCCCACGTTAATTAAAATGCAAAGTAAAGCCTATTTAATAGAAATATTATTTGTTACAACATTACGCCTCTCCTCCCCCGGCACGGTGTGCCCCCTCCCTTCCCGTATCATGACTCTTTTTGGACGTCACCACATAAAAAAAATCAACACAAGATGTCAAAACGGCCAAAACTGTCAGGTGCCCAGGGGAGAAAAGAAGGGGAGAAACGAGAAAAAGACAGAGGTAGCAGGTAGGTAACGTTAGCCTACATGAAATTATTTGTCTGTTACAGAATGTGATTGTAACCTGGCTTTTAGCATTAAGCTAATGTTACATGATTCGGCAATTGCTAATTAATAAATAGCTAGTTCTGTTTTAACGTCGGGTTAATATTGTGGAGGGGGCTAAATTGTTATGGAAAATAATAATGTAACGTTAGGTAATTACAGTACTCCCTGGTGTACAGTAATTTGTAAGTCATTCTAGTTAATGCAATATTAAAAAGCACAAATAGAGAACTCTGTAGGATCCCCTTTTTTTGTAATATAGTTGTTAAAGTCATACTGGTTTGATATCTTGTTTTGTGCAGTGCCTTATTTATATTGTATTTTTAATTTATTTTATGCAACTTGTTGACATGTTTTATTTTGTGTTTATGTATGTAAAAAATATTGTATTTCATATATTCATATATTTTTTATTTTTTGTATTCATTTATTTATCCATTTTTTTTTTTATCTTGTTAACTATTCTGATTGTTAATTTGCTTTCTTTAAGTAAAAAAAAAGGTCAAAGACAAAGCTATTCGGTTTCTTGTGAGTATATACACTTCACTGCCGATGTGGGGGGGCGCCACCTAAAATCTTGCCTAGGGCGCCAGATTGGTTAGGGCCGGGCCTGCGGTATAGGACTAGGGTTGGGTATCGATTGAATTCGAACAACTCCGATTCCGATTCTTTGTTTCGATTCCGATTCCTGACAATTCTCGATTCCGATTCTTTTAAGAGGCAGGGTCAAAAAAAAGTTTTGGATATTTTAAATGAGCTAGCTAACCTACATACAGTCTTTCTGAATGAAATAGTCTGACATTCTCCATCAATTTTAATTCTATTAACTTTTTATGAACTTTACTATAAATTCCTCACAGGGCTGTTTTCAACTAGAATATAAATATCAAATCTATGAACTTGAATATAAATATTATAAATACATTTTCACAGGGATACACTTTCCTCAAGAGAGCTTTATTTTTGAAAACCTCATGAAAACACATTTGCACACACAAGTGTATGATGCTGCAGGTACTTAAACATGTTACCGTGCTCCCACTGATGGGCTAACCTGGTGCAGAAAAGCAAATAAACAATAAGAAACAACTTGCAAAACCCAGTCCAGATTAGCAGCAGGTACAGTATAAAATCAGAGACAGTTCTTGTTTAGGAAAATGACCATATCCGCCTTCTCAGGCAGGATGCGTGAGCGTTCTGGACAGATAGTGTCTCCTGCTGTGGAAAATACATGTTCGCTGGGTGTGGAAGAAGCTTGAAGGCATAAATAGGAGAAAGCGAGATCTGACAGCAGGAGGAGGACGGTCGGCGCAGCGGGTCGAAGACGGGACATGCATATATTTGTACTTCATGAACTCGGAGGTGCTTCATCATGTTCGACATGCACCCTCCTAAGCACGAAACAGTCCTGTCGCACGTGTTATTTTTCGCCGATATTTCATTTTTTTTAGTAAAATAAAGCCACACTTTCGACCGCCGACGCCCGCTATCCATGCTTGACTGACTCGCTCGGCTACATAGGCTCGGCTATGCTAACACTTCTGGCGGTGGGCGCTTCTTCGTTGGTGTTCGGCGGCTTCTTCTTCCGGTCGGCGGACTTATTCTTTTTTTCCGGTCGGCGGACTGGGTATCGAAACTAGGAATCGAAATTTAAACTTTTGAACGATTCCGGGAGAATCGGAAAGTTAGTCCCGGTTCCAATCGATACTCGATACCCAACCCTTTATAGGACCGAATATGATTAATTAGTATCGCGGTACTTTACGAGTACCGGTATAGCGTACAACCCTAGTTCGAAGTTTGTATATCTTGTTCAGCACTTAACAATACTGCTGCATGATGCTCAGTGGTTGTTGTTGAAGAGAAAAGTGAACGTGATGTGTCTGTGAAATGAGCAAAATAGTAAATATTACATGTTATTATGCATAAAAAAAAGAAAAACGTGTTCTTGTCTTACATGAAGATTGTTATTAATGATAGACACGATCCAAAAAAAAGTACAGTTCCATTTGAAATATTATCTGATCAACAAAATATTCCAAGTATTTTTTGTTATCCAAAATATATACTTAAACATTTGCTTGTCACCTTGTCTTATGATTTCAAAGTAAGTTGTTTACCAGTTTGTTGGTAAAAAAAAATATACTAACATATTAGGGATGTCCGATAATGGCTTTTTTGCCGATATCAGATATTCCAATATTGTCCAACTCTTAATTACCGATACCGATATCAACCGATACCGATATATACAGTCGTGGAATTAACATTATTATGCCTAATTTGGACAACCAGGTCTGGTGAAGATAAGGTCCTTTTTAAAAAAAATATAAAATGAAATAAGATAAATAAATTAAAAACATTTCCTTGAATAAAAAAGAAAGTATAACAATATAAAAACAGTTACATAGAAACTAGTAATTAATAAAAATGAGTAAAATTAACTGTTAAAGGTTAGTACTATTAGTGGACCAGCAGCACGCACAATCATGTGTGCTTACGGACTGTATCCCTGCAGGCTGTATTGATATATATTGACATATAATCAATCAATCAATCAATGTTTATTTATATAGCCCTAAATCACAAGTGTTGTAGGAACCAGAATATTAATAACAGAAAGAAACAACCCTTTTGTGTGAATGAGTGTGAATGAGTGTAAATGGGGGAGGGAGGTTTTTTGGGTTGGTGCACTAATTGTAAGTGTATCTTGTGTTTTTTATGTTGATTTAATAAAAAATAAAAAAAACGATACCGATAATCAAAAAACTGATACCGATAATTTCCGATATTACATTTTAAAGCATTTATCGGCTGATAATATCGGCAGGCCGATAACAAATCTATAACAAATGCATAAGCAATTTTCTGATAATATCATGAGGCGATTATAAGTTTATTTACTGTTATAATGTAGAGTACAGTTGTTCAGCATTCTCTAGCCCACATATCTGCAGATTTATTCTCGATGCTTTGAACAGGGCTAGAACGGACAGGTGATTTCGCAATGCATTGTGGGTGCCAGGGAGCCATTTTTGCTGGACGTAGGTGTTGTTTACATGGTTGTACTGTAACCGCAGTAATGTGACAGCAAACAACACACTGGGTTGAAATTGATCGTACAAAATAAATAAATCAAGGCGCCGCACCGAGACAAACTGTACCCTATTCCAAAGGCTTGCGACCTTGAAAAAAACGTTAATTTGGTGGATTTGATCCATATGAACATGTCCTATAGACGAGAGATTTGAGTAAGCTGCCGTCATTGGCCAAGTCAAACTTGTATAATGTGGTCAACGGAGTCCGTTTTATAAGAATTTCAGAATGCAAAGTCTGTTAAGGCTCATTGTCCTTCATTCAAATTGCTCATAATCTGCGGCTTTCATCTCTTAAATGTCTGAGATGGAGTGAGGGTGCCCAGCCTCCTTTCATAAGAGGGTTTCCCTGTAAAAACAAGTCCATTATTACTTTTAAATACTAAATAATACTCATTGATTTTTGTGCTTACCCAAGACTAAAACTAAACAGACACCATGATTTTTCCAAAATAATGTACGTTGTTTGTGGCCTGCAGCTAGCTTGGCTAACGCTGACAGTCTACTAAATGCTACATGTGTAACTGAATAAAACATGCTTGGATTCGAACTTACCGGTCTGAAAATGCCATGAGCACACCAACATGTACCAGGTGATGGCGTTAAAAGTCATGTTTGATCGTCTCACGGCTGTCAGGCTATTCGCCATCTCTTTATTAGATTCATGATTAGACTTCCTTAGGCTTTGCTTTCATGCTGGAAGTGAGAAATTCTCATCAAATCTTTCTTTTTCCTGCAGCGATCATGACCACAGTTAATGATGCCGCATGTTGGCACCATGATAGTTCCTCCCGGTCTCCTGCTCTCTGGAAGTGCATGAGAGCTGCACGTGCACACACATAGGTTGTTGACAGTCTGAAGTTGCATCGAAGGATCCCCTAGTTCAGGGGTCGGCAACCCAAATGTTGAAAGAGCCATATTAGACCAAAAATACAAGAAAAAATTCTTATATAAGTGTTATAATGAAGGCAATAAATTATGTAACTGCTATATTAGCCTACTATCAAAATGACTATGTCTCGCAGGCTGACGCAAATCTTTGTTGACAGAAATGTTCAAATGTAATATTTATTGTACACATTTTTACAACATTGGAAAACATTAGTAAAAAGGAGGCTTCTCATAGGGTGAGATAACTCTTGGAAATGACTGTTTTAGAATGGCCAAAGGTACAGATTTGTGTGTCCAAATTGAAGGAAACGACGGGCTGTCTTTTTCTAGTGGATTTATTACAATCTTTGCAAGCTGGGTTACGTTTGCTGTGGTCTGCAACAACATGGCACCCAAAACAACTATCAGAAATGCAGGCAATATTACATACAGATAATGTGTCATGAGACATGCAAATATAAAGTAAATACACAGAGGATATAAGTAAAGAAAATTAAATGAGCTCAAATATACCTACGAACGAGGCATAATGATGCAATGTGTACATACAGTTAGCTTAGATAGCATCGATTAGCTTGCAGTCATGCACTGACCAAATATGCCTGATTAGCACTCCAACAAGTCAATAACATCAACAAAGCTCACCTTTGTGCATTCACGCACAGTATTAAAAGTTTGGTGGACAAAATGAGGCAAAGAAGGAGCAGCATAAAACACGTCTTTCTGTGGCAGCGTAGAAGAAAGTTGTACATGTAAACAAACTAGGGTGAGTTCAAGGACCGCCGAAAATAGTAGGACAAAATGGGGCTCGCCAAATACTCTCATCAGTGAAGTATGTTTAATATAAACAGTGGGATTTTCATCTTTGTCTTCCTACAGAAACCATATTAAAACAAAAAATATATTTTTTCCATCTTTTTTTTCCATTTTCATACATTTTTGAAAAAGCTCCAGGGAGCCACTAGAGCAGCACTAAAGAGCCGTGTATGGCTCTAGAGCCACAGGTTGCTGACCCCCGCCCTAGTTGTATTTTGTTGCAGACTATCGGTGACACACGTGGCCACGCAAAATATAAGACAATGCAACATTAGATTATCTGTCCAGAAGGAAAACAGACACTTGTGCGTCCAAAGTTAGTCCAAAACGTGCCCACAATGCCCTTCATCTTGATTACGCCGGACAAATAATTATTCGAGTTTTGGCTCTTCTTTAGTTTTTTAAACATACAGCATATTTATTTTCTTCTTCTGATCCAATTTTTTTTGTTTTTTTCAGCAGTATATGCTGTAACAGCAAGCGCAGGTATTACAATTTTTCCAGGTGGGTGTTGGGCAGCCATGCTTTACTAAAAACAAGTTTGCACCGTGCAAGCGCTTCACTATAAAGTGTGTCCGCCAATGAGGAGGCTACTTCGTGAGCTCTGCTCACCCCTCCTTTCTATTTCTCTTGTCTTCCAGGGTTTTATTTACTAAAAGTCTTAATTATAAGGCACAGACAGCACGCAGACGTACGATTTTTTCAGAAACGATTACTGTTACAATATACTGTATGATGCTAATATATATATTTTTTAAACTAAGGTACCCCAGCTTTAAATAGAAAATAGTTTAAGGGCAATATCTGCAGGGGAATATTAATGCTGCAGCTATGACTCCAGCAGGGGGTGCTGTGTCACAAGTCAATTCACTCAACATTTTTGAGCAGGAAGATGCTTTGAGAAGATGTTACGTAAGTACAATAAAGGTGGTCCTTGATTTACGTCATTCCATATTACGATGCACTCCCATAAATGATTAATACTGTACACAATTTTTTATTTAAAAAAAAAAAAGTATTTGCATACATTTTCTGATTGAACTGACATGGAGAATAGTTAGATTTGACTACTGCATGGTGTTTAAATGCTGAATGTGTTACGGTGATGCATGCTGGCTGGTGGGATGACACCAGGATGCAGAGACGGGAGGCGACGTGCAAGTAGAAAGTCCTTTTATTAGCACCAGCGTGGCCATAGCAGGAAACCAATTGTGAGACAAAATACAAGGCAAACGCAGCAGCGCATACAAAGATTATGCAGAAATCATATAATAATGCGTAAAAACAAGCATCATCCAAAAGGAACACAATGATACAAAACACAGAAAAAAACGAAAAAAACAGAGGTCCAAACTGTCAAGTGGGATCACGACAGGATGACTGCTGAATCTGGCGTTAAAAGAAATTTTTGGTGTTATTGTAATTTTGTACTGTCATTTCTTGATTGTAAATTATGATTGTAAATTATGATTGTAAATTATGATTGTAAATTATATTTGCGGCGCTCCCTCTGGGTTGTGGTCCAGCTGACGTATATCTTCAAAGCTTTATACAATTTTAAATAAATGGTGTATGACTTATGGACAATTAGTTGTTTTGCTTAATGGCATATTTTTTTTTATTGCTCACAGTCCTCAAAAAGTTCCAGATTGTGCAATGAGACATTTTCAAATCATGGCGTCAAATGTCAGAAAATTAACAGCAAACACTCAGCAAGGGTGCAAGTGTTGACTAATTTTCACCCGTGTGTGTACAGTGGTTCAGGAGTAGAAGATTTATACTATTTGGAAAGACTAATTTCCCTCCACATTCATGTTATCCTACCTGTGGGGTTTTGCAATGATGAACAAGCAACACACAGCTATAATCTGTAAAACCTTTTCTGCAATACAGAATTGACATAAACTATTTTAGCATGCTGACGATGTGCTCTACGGGGAGGTGGAGGATCATTACAACACCGCAGCACATTCATACATTTGTATGATCCATTCGCAAGAAAATGCATATTGCAAGACGTTTTTTCATGTAGGAAAGTTAAAGTTAAAGTACCAACGATAGTCACACACACACTAGGTGTGGTGAAATGATCCTCTGCATTTGACCCATCCCCATGTTCACCCCCAGGGAGGTGAGGGGAGCAGTGAGCAGCAGCGGTGGCCTGCTCGGGAATCATTTGGTGATTTAACCCCCAATTCCAACCCTCAATGCTGAGTGCCAAGCAGGCAGGCAATGGGTCCCATTTTGATAGTCTTTGGTATGACTCGGCCGGGGTTTGAACTCACGACCTTCCAGTCTCAGGGCGGACACTCTAACCACAAGGCCTAACTGAAAACACGAACGCCAAAATGTTTGTTTTATTTAGCCCCTTAAATCAGCCAGCTGGTATAAACTTATGAAATTACATTGCTGAATACATGATATGTCTAATATTTTTATTTTTGACAGTCCATATAGGTTGACGCACATATTGTATGTAGCATGGAGCTGCAGCGCGACCGACTCCTTTCTCACAGCCATTTCTGCGCAACAATTAGTGTGCACATCCTTTTTAGACGTACTAAAAAATTACGCAAAACAACGTCCGAAGAACACTTTCATTTTTGATAAATCACACAGCGTGTGCTAAATAGTTGAAATTTGCATTTTTTCCCCTTCCTCCCAGTATTCTGGGCGTTCTGATGATCAGCATATATTCTGCTTATTCAAAAAGACAGACATGCTTAATGGATTGCACTTCTTATCTTGCGCACTTAAGCGATGCCTCTGCGCACGAGTTCAGTCGATCAGCTTTGCGTGTGCTATCAAGTTTGCACATGTTTTAATACAAGCAAACCTTTAGTACAGTAGATCAGGCCCTAGATGTTTTTCACATGACTTTATATGCTCCTCATCATCGCTAATCGCCACTAGGCAGCAGCAGAGCTCAGTTATTGGTTCGTGAAGTTCTTCTTCTCTGCACAATCGTGCCACTACTCTTTTCATTACTCCCTGCATGCGTGCGTGGGATATCTTCTTCCATTTTCCGTGCAAAATCCAAAATTATTTGCACTTCTGAGGATCCATCGCAGCAATGAAACCACAGCGGCCGCCCTAAACGCCCCCCTTTGCACTGAATAATATATGTTGATATCTTTCCAATTGTCAGTGAAATTACATCGTAGAGAGTGAGGAGGGAACTGGAGCAGGAGAGACCACCTCCTCCTTCCCACCATCAAACCCTCCCTCAAAAGTCTGCTTCTAATTATCCAGCATGCAGAAGAAAAATAGAGCCATCACTCTAAAACATCCCTCCCACCCTCACTTCTCCCACCTTTTCCTCCATTTGCCTTCTGCTAGAGGGAGGGAGAGAGACGGTGCATTCACTGTCCCTTTGTATTTAGCAGTGTCTGCTGGACGTGCAGCACTCTGGTATCTGTGTGTGTGTTTGGATTCATGCATCCATTTGTAGACTGAAGCTCTGGAAGAGTTTGCAACAATTAGTATGATAAAGTGTCTGCAGTACTTTACAACAGTTGTGGGCGGAGTTAAATGATGGACAGCTGGCCTTAGTCTGCAGCTTGTGGTTCTCTAAAGGCCCATGAACATGATGTCATCATTGTGTTTGCTGCTTTATTTGTCCATTATTCGCTTCATGCATGCTTCTTGGGTGCATTTCACACATTTCCATTGGAAGGTCAGCTTCATGCTTGTGCAGCTGTCATGTTTCTGATTCAATGTTTTAGTCCCAAATAAGGAGTTTTAGTCCCAGTCCTCGCCGTGTGACCGTGTCCGCTGGTTTTCAGCTCCTACGGGGATTAAATGATTCTCTGCAAACGAGGAATGTGTGAGCGTTTGTCCTCGGGAAAGGATTCTACTTTATAGCGGGAGTCTTATATAATATGTAAATCCAGAATAAGATTTGAGGCTCACAGTGACTAAATCTGGAATATTGATGCACATTAATCTCAGAAAAACCCTAAAAACTTTCTCACTTGATTTAAAATCAGGTCTTTGTGCATGTTTGGACCCTGAAGCCTTGCTTATCAACACCTCAGCAGTGGGTCACTCTATGCTTTCTGGGGGAATCCAACCTGAGACTTGAACATTCTCTGTGAAAATAAGTAATTGCTTCGTTTTGTTTTTTTAAATTTATATTTGTATGAATTATTTTCCAAAAATAACACCAGCTAAGACATATAACAGAGGAAAAACAAAACACACAAGACAAAGCAAATAAAACCAAAACAACCCCCCCCCCCCCCACTCACACACACATTCACACATCCATTGAGAGAAGCTTATATGAACTACAGAAAATCCAAAATGAAAATAAATTAAAATAATAATAACAAAAAATAAAAAAATTAAATTAGATAATAATAATAGTAACAATAATTCATACAATAACCATCTGATCAAACCAGTCTATTGACTTTTGCAGTCAAGATATTTCATCACAGGGCCGCAGGAGTCCTCTAATTTTCTTTGAGTGGAGTGTCCGCTGTATCGCAGTTTCTCCATATGTATAACTGAAACAAGTTCATGCAGCCAATTTTGAAAGGATGGAGGAGTTGGTGTATTGCTTCTGTTTTTAAGGGAAAATACACATTTTATTAACTCGTTTTAGTAAAACCATGTTACATACACTTGGCATTGCAGGCTCTTGGAAGGAAGCCCTTCACTTTCCTGAGGCATTTTTCCTTGGCATTGAGGGGCAGAACCTGATGCAAATGAAATTAAAGCGCGTAATAGAGCAGAACTAAAACCAAAAGCTTTGGCCTCAGCGCTACAATAGTACACATGTACATTCAAATGACATGTAACCCAGATAAAATAACTCTTTGATTGACAGTGTCTATTGTTGTGCTTCTTGAGTCATAACATTCAAAACATCTCTCGGCAAGAACCTGTCTGACAAGTCAATCAAAACAGAGCATCTCTTTCGTTGGTGTAGGTGTGCCGAAAACAGTGTTTCTTAACCAGAAAGATGTTTTTCTCAGCTGTGTTTCGTATGGGTTGCATAGCGGTACTTTATTGTAATACACTTTTCCGCCACTTGTGGCAGTAATGACAAAATCAAACAAACAAGCAAAATAGTAAATATTACATGTTATTATGAATGTTAAGTAAAGTTAAAGTACCAATGATTGTCACACACACACACACACACACACTAGGTGTGGCAAAATTATTCTCTGCATTTGACCCATCACCCTTGATCACCCCCTGGGAGGTGAGGGGAGCAGTGAGCAGCTTTGGTGGCCGCACCCGGGAATCATTTTTGCTGCTTTAACCCCCAATTCCAACCCTTGATGCTGAGTGCCAAGCAGGGAGGTAATGGGTCCCATTTTTATAGTCTTTGGTATGACTCGGCCGGGGTTTGAACTCACAACCTACCGATCTCAGGGCGGACACTCTAACCTGTTACTACATTACATACTGTATATACTTACAGCGTGCATATAAAAGTTTGATGGAGTATGACTTTTGCTAGCGAGTTAGAATGCATTAAAAAAAAGAAAAACATATGTGTTCTTGTCGTACATAAAGACTGTGAATGATAGACACGATCAGAAAAAAAAGTACAGTTCCACTTTAAATATTATCTCAGTGTTTTTCAGATATTGTTTGGTATGTAATTTCACCTAATTGGGTTAAAAATATTTTTTGCAAACCAGTATTTTTTAAATTTTCCTGTGGGAACTCTCCTGAAGGAATCTATAAAGTACTATCTATCTATCTATCTATCTATCTATCTATCTATTTATCTATAATATAATTATAATCCGCAAATGTGCCATTGTTGTGTGTCTGTGCTGTCTAGAGCTCGGCAGAGTAACCCTGTAATACTCTTCCATATCAGTAGGTGGCAGCAGGTAGCTAATTGCTTTGTAGATGTTGGGAACATGGTTTGTCGCGATCACAATATGCAGACGACAGCGGGAGGCAGTGTGCAGGTAAAAAGGTATCTAACGCTTAAACCAAAAATAAACAAAAGGCGAGTGCCGCTAAGGAAAGGCATTGAAGCTTAGGGATGGCTATGCAGAACGAAACTTTGATTGATTGATTGAGACTTTTATTAGTAGGTTGCACAGTGAAGTACATATTCCGTACAATTGACCACTAAATGGTAACACTCGAATAAGTTTTTCAACTTGTTTAAGTCGGGGTCCAAACTAAAACTGAACTGGCTACAAAGTAAACAAAAAGTGAATGCTGGACGACAGCAAATACTTACAGCGTGCGGAGCAGCAGACAACGTGTAGAGCAGCAGACGTCGTCCACAAAGTACATCCGTAGATAACATGACAATCAACAACAAAATAGGAGCGCAAGACAAGAACTAAAACACTACACACGAAAAAACCTCAAAATAAGTCACGGCGTGATGTGACAGGTCTTGACAGTACACCTACTTTGAGACAAGAGCTATAGTGATGCATGTTGGTTACGGTTTGAATTCATATCCAACAATTGCGAGAACTATTTTTTACTGTCAATATTGGCTGCTGAGTTTCATTTTTTAATGTTTTCTGCTGGTGGTGTGCCCTGGGATTTTTTCAATGAAAAAACTGCCTTGGCTCAAAAAAGGTTGAAAAACACTGTATTATATGATCTACAAAATATTCTAAGCATTTTTTGTTATCCAAAATACATAAATATTTGCTTGTCACCTTGTCTTATGATTTCCAAGTACCGGTAAGTTGTTGATCAGTTTGTTGGTAAAAAAAATATATCATAAAATGCATAAGCAATTTTCTGATATCATGAGGCGATTATGAGTTTATTTACTGTTACATGCGGCCCTCTGAGGGCAGCCATCAGTTTGATGTGCCTAGCTTGATCCCTCCAGCGTACAATGTAGAGCAGTGGTCCCCAATCACCGGGCCGGTACCAATCGATCCACAGACCGGTACCAGGCCGCACAAGAAATGTAAAAAAAATAAAATAAAATATATACATATTTTTTAAAATTAAATCAACATAAAAAACACAAGATACACTTACAATTAGTGCACCAACCCCAAAAACCTCCCTCCCCCATTTACACTCATTCACACTCATTCACACAAAAGGGTTGTTTCTTTCTGTTAATATTTCTGGTTCCTACATTATATATAATGGGTTATACTTGTATAGCGCTTTTCTACCTTCAAGGTACTCAAAGTGCTTTGACAGTATTTCCACATTTACCCATTCACACACACATTCACACACTGATGGCGGGAGCTGCCATGCAAGGCGCTAACCAGCAGCCATCAGAGGCAAAGGGTGAAGTGTCTTGCCCAAGGACACAACGGACGTGACTAGGAAGGTAGAAGGTGGGAATTGAACCCCAGTAACCAGCAATCGGATCAATATAAATCAATACAGTCTGCAGGGATACAGTCCGTAAACACACATGATTGTATTTCTTTATGACAAAAAAACAAATTAAAAAAATAAAAATATTACCATAAACCCCCCGTGGGACAAATTTTCAAGCGTTGACCGGTCCGATGTAGAGTACAGTCGTTCAGCATTCTCTAGCACACATATTTGCAGATTTCTTTTCAATGCTTTGAATACGGCTCGAAAGGGCACATGATTTCGCAATGCATTGTGGGTGCCAGGGAGCAATTTTTGCTGGACGTAGGCGTTGTTTACATGGTTGTACTTAATTGTAATACACTTTTCCACCACTTGTTGCAGTCATGACAAAATCAAACAAACAGAAGAAGTCTGGAGCTAATGTCACAGAAAACTTTCTTAAGCGCAAAAATTATGACCAAAGTGGTGAAGCTGTATTTTTTGCACTTAAATCTTTTTGACAGTTTAGTAAAAAAAAAAATTCATTTTTATTCTTTATTATTAATTTAGTTAGAATTTATTTATTTTAGCAATGCGTAATTATATGTATTTTTTTCCCCATCAGTTTTTAAGAGTCTATTCAGTATATTTGATTAGTATTTATGTCTGTAATCAGCCTGACCTAAGCCTTGATAATAATCTTTGTGATTACCACATGCTGTGACGATCGGGTCGCATGGTGATGTGGAGGTCGTTCTCCCAAGATGCAGACGGAACACTCGAAGCGTGCAGGTAGGAAATGATTTATTGGTATAAATCCTGCAGGAACAAACAAAAGCGTGCCAAAAGGACGGGAGGCAAAGCTAGCATACAAAGAAGAATCCAAACTATAGCCGTCGTTAGCTGTAGCTTGCAGCGAACTAGGAAGCCAAACAGTGTGTGGCAAGCAACGTGAATAAATAGCACTCTGATTAGGGCCCGTCAGCAGGTGAGCATCCCGGACACCAATCAGAGGCAGCTGAAACCAATCAGCACCCATGGTAACAGAAACACAAACCCAGGCGTGCAGAAAACAGAACTGAGATAGTCAAAACCAACAGACGAAAACATGATCCGGGCAACGGATCATAACTAGAGATGTCCGATAAATGCTTTAAAATGTAATATCGGAAATTATAGGTATCGGTTTCAAAAAGTAAAAGTAATGGCTTTTTAAAACACCGCTGTACGGAGCGGTACATATCCGGTAAAACACAGACGTAGCGCATACTTGCCAACCCTCCCGATTTTCCCGGGAGCCTCCCGAATTTCA
The DNA here is from genome assembly GCF_033978785.1 of Entelurus aequoreus. Lineage (NCBI taxonomy): Eukaryota > Metazoa > Chordata > Actinopteri > Syngnathiformes > Syngnathidae > Entelurus > Entelurus aequoreus. Next base: position 35,974,016 of record NC_084742.1, on the reverse strand, counting down.
GTGCCCCTCCCGAAAATCTCCCGCGGAAACCATTCACCCGAATTTCTCCCGATTTACACCCGGACAACAATATTGGGGGCGTGCCTTAAAGGCACTGCCTTTAGTGTCCGCTTTTCCTCCATACAAACAGCGTGCCGGCCCAGTCACATAATATATGCGGCTTTTACACACACTTAAGGGAATGTAAGGCATACTTGATCAACAGCCATACAGGTCACACTGAGGGTGACCGTATAAACAACTTTAACACTGTTACAAATATGCGCCACACTGTGAACCCACACCAAACAAGAATGACAAACACAAATATCGGGAGAACATCCGCACCGTAACACAACAGAACAAATACCCTACAATATACACCCCTGCTACCACCAAACCCCGCCCACCTCAATTAAGAGTTGGACAATATCGGAATATCGGATATCTGCAAAAAAGCCATTATCGGACATCTCTAATCATAACACATGCTTTCATATCATTTGACAATATTGTAAACTGTTATATAATTACTGAATACGATTAAAATCAAGAGTAAGAGGAAAAGTTGGGCCGCGAGGTCAAAGGGGTTAAGAGCCCCCGGCCTAAAAGACTGCTGTCCACATACTTTAGTCCTTCTGACGTGTCCCTCCTCTGTTTTCCAGTCACATCGCAGCCATGCAGCCTCCCCTTGGAACTCCTCCTCTACCCGTCTTATTTCTCGCTCTGCCTCCCTCCAGCGCGCTCACGCTTGCCGGCCTCCGATTGGCTGCTGCTTGCCTGGCTCTTTATGAATTGAGCTGCGGCGCTCGGATGTGACTGGCTGGTTGCTAATCAACACAATGAGCTATCTCTCCCTCTCTCTTCCTCTCGCTTTCTCACACACTCTCACACCAACACACACACACACACACACACACACGCCAACTGACACGCTAACATGTGATTAGCCCACAGCGCACGTAAGCAAGGTGCAGTGATGCTCTCTCTCTCTCTCTCTCTCTCTCTCTCTCTCTCTCTCTCTCTCTCTCTCGCTCGCTGGATGTCTCTCTGTCTCCCTCACACACACACAGCATCACACTGGGGGGATGCAGGCGCCTCGGGGTGATGCTGTGACGCCTCCTTGCCTCACTCACACACACGCCTCCGTCTTTTCGTCTTTCCCTGCCCGCGTCGCCTCGTGTGTGTCTGTGGAATGCCACTGCTGTGATGTTTTGGGACAGGAAGAATAGTATGGGCAATTCCCAAAGGCGGCCCAAAGGGAGACACAGACCCAAATCGGCAACAGGTACTTTTGCGTGTATCTATGCTACATCTACATGTGCATATGTAGATTTATACAGCCGGCCATCGTTCAGCGTGTCCAACTTTTACTCATCTGCTTTGCCATAGTAACACGGTCCATCTCCCCCCGCATGAAGTGGGTCAGTCGGTCTTGGTGGAACATGCATGTGCGTGCATGCACATTGTGTGTCCGTGTGATTTATCGGCTGCCGTGGGCTCGTCCTACATGCAGCGGGCTTTTTCCACACGACGTGCACGCGAGTTTGGCCCGAGTGAAGCAAGCGGGATGCGGGAGGTGAAGGGCCTCGTAAATCTGCACAATAAAAAGATGAGGAAGGGCTGGACTGTGAGGAGGAAGAAGCGCAAGGAGGATGTGGCGTTGAAAAGCCATAGCATAATCAGCAAAAAGGCACCTTTGACCTTGACTTGAACAGCACCTAAATGGCGTGTCTGTGGCGATACGTGAGAGCCGCCCGGCCAAATGCTTGAAAAGGTTGCAAGCGGTGGTACATGTGCAGCCACATTACGCAATAGGTCACGTTAGCGGGCCGACTCCGCAAACGGGCTTTTAATTTGAAATATGTCTACGTTCACCTACAGACGCTGACGTGCTGGAGAGCAGGCTCATATACACTCTTGCTGACAGATGATGTCATTTTGGGTGCTGCAGGCGTGCAGCAAGGGCCCAACCAAAAAAAAAAAAAAAAAAACCCCCGCAAGGAAGCTGAGACAGTGGCGTGTCCAGACTTTTATTTCAGGGGTGGCACCTAGTTCTGCTGGGGTGGTACCCCCAAAAGCAGCTGTACCACCACCAAGTATGGGGTGAATCTTCTTGTAAGACAACTGCTGACATTAAACAATATTGCAAAGCATTGAGCTATTACAGTATGTCAGACAACTTGCAACAGTAAATACAAATACAGAATGTCAAATTTCCTCTTTATCCATCCTTTAATGAAGTAAAATTGTAACATTCATAAACCTTTATTTAAATTTAAACCGATCAGGTCCTCATTCAAATCCACTCTTCACATTGCTGGCAATGAAATCATTTAAAATATTACACAGTGGGCCTTTAATCAATCAAACTTTATTGCAGACTCCAACGTCCAAGTAGACATACAATCACATACAGTACATACAACAAACAAAATACAGTATAAAAGGCATTATCACACAATATTAAAAACAGTGCTTGTGCATGTTTAGTAAAAGGCAATTAATTAAAAAAAATAAAAAAAAAATAAAAAAAAAAAATATATATATATACATATATATATACATATATATATATATATATATATATATATATATATATATATATATATATATATATATATATATATATATATACATATATATATATATATATATATATATATATATATATATATATATATATATATATATATATATATATATATATATATATATATATATATATATATATACTTTAAAAATGTGTCTACACATTCTATAAAAGGCACAGATACCAGTGTTTCCATATATACGATTGGTACCTAACAGAACTACACCTAGGATTGGTTATCTGTATAATATAATCTGTATAACTTTAAGAGTATTAGCACAACAAATATATTATCTGGACTAAGTACAACTAGAATCACGGTTGGAGTTTTTGAGTTGGAGTGTATATGCATACAACATGATACATCACCATTTCCAGTTTCTATTAAACGTGTTCGAAAAGGAGTAGGAAGAAGCAGAGTTTATTTAATCCCACCTCATATCCTTTACATAGCAGTTGCTAAAAAATGTCTTCACTTCCTGTTCTAAATGTATTCACAATATACTCCATAAGTAATAACAATAAAAATAAATAAATAATAATTAGTGAAGTAAGTTATATTTCATATGGTGAGATAAGTAAGATTATCTAGAAAATGGATGGATGGATTAAATAAATTCAGAATGTTTATCATTGTTCTTCTTCTTTGTACTTTGTAAACACTTTAAGTTTGAAGAGTTTCTTGAAGTGGATCATATTAGTACATTGTTTGATTGCTTTGCTTAATCCATTCCATAATTTAATTCCACATACTGATATACTGACAGTCTTAAGTGTTGTACGTGCGTACAAATGTTTTAAATTACATTTTTCTCTAAGGTTATATTTCTCCTCTTTTGTTGAGAAGAATTGTTGTACATTCTTGGGTAGCAGGTTATAGTTTGCTTTGTGCATAATTTTAGCTGTTTGCAAAGTCACTATGTCGTGGAATTTCAGTATTTTCGATTCAATAAATAAAGGGTTTAAAGGCCTACTGAAATGAATTTTTTTTATTTAAACGGGGATAGCAGATCTATTCTATGTGTCATACTTGATCATTTCGCGATATTGCCATATTTTTGCTGAGAGGATTTAGTATAGAACAACGACGATAAAGATTGCAACTTTTGGTATCTGATAAAAAAAAGGCTTGCCCCTACCGGAAGTAGCGTGACGTAGTCAGTTGAACATATACGCAAAGTTCCCTATTGTTTACAATGATGGCCGCATGAAGTGAGAGAGATTCGGACCGAGAAAGCGACAATTTCCCCATTAATTTGAGCGAGGATGAAAGATTTGTGGATGAGTAAAGTGCAAGTGAAGGACTAGTGGGGAGTTGAAGCTATTCAGATAGGGAAGATGCTGTGAGAGCCGGGGGTGACCTGATATTCAGCTGGGAATGACTACAACAGTAAATAAACACAAGACATATATATACTCTATTAGCCACAACACAACCAGGCTTATATTTAATATGCCACAAATTAATCCTGCATAAAAACACCTGCGTGTTTGTTACGCTAGCTCCTAGCTCCTAGCTCCTCTGCTAGCTCCTAGCTCCATAGAACACGCCAATACAATTCAAACACCTGATCAACACACACAATCACTCAGCCCAAAAGACCGTTCACCTAACCCAAGGTTCATAAAGCTTATATATTTTTAAAAAGTTACGTACGTGACGCGCACATACGGTCAAGCTCTCAAATGTTTAGCAGCCAAGGCTGCATACTCACTGTACCTGGTATTCAGCTGGGAATGACTACAACAGTAAATAAACACAAGACATATATATACTCTATTAGCCACAACACAACCAGGCTTATATTTAATATGCCACAAATTAATCCTGCATAAAAACACCTGCGTGTTTGTTATGCTAGCTCCTAGCTCCTATGCTAGCTCCTAGCTCCATAGAACACGCCAATACAATTCAAACACCTGATCAACACACACAATCACTCAGCCCAAAAGACCGTTCACCTAACCCAAGGTTCATAAAGCTTATATATTTAAAAAAAGTTACGTACATACGCAAAAAAAAGTTGCGCACATACGGTCAAGCGATCAAATGTTTAGAAGCCAAAGCTGCATACTCACAGTAGCACGTCTGCGTCTTTGTCATCCAAATCAAAGTAATCCTGATAAGAGTCTGTGTTGTCCCAGTTCTCTACAGGCGTCTGTGTATCGAAGTCAAAAGTCCTCCTGGTTAGAGTCTCTGTTATCCGAGTTCTTCCATCTTGACTGCATCTTTCGGGAATGTAAACAAAGAAGCGCCGGCTGTGTACTGTTGTGGCTGACTACGTTCCAAAAATACGTCCATTTCGCACCGACAACTTTCTTCTTTGCTTGCTCAGCTTCCTTCTCCATAATGCAATGAACATGATTGAAACAGATTCACGAACACAGATGTCCAGAATACTGTGGAATTATGAAATGAAAACAGAGCTTTTTCGTATTGGCTTCAATGTGGAAGGCATACCCGTGTTCGCCGGTCTACGTCACGCGCATACGGCATCCTCAGAGGCGTTTCGAACCGGAAGTTTAGCGGCAAATTTAAAATGTCACTTTATAAGTTAACCCGGCCGTATTGGCATGTGTTATAATGTTAAGATTTCATCATTGATATATAAACTATCAGACTGCGTGGTCGGTAGTAGTGGGTTTCAGTAGGCCTTTAAATGTTCTCTATATCCAACATTTTGTATTATTCTAATTGATCTACTTTGTAACACAGTTTATGAATGAAGTGTACTTTTGTAGTTATTACCCCATATTTCTGCACAACAACTCAGATATGTAACAGTAGTGAGCAGTAGAGATTATGGAGTGATTTTTGGTCCAGAACATGTTTTGCTTTATTCATTATTGACGGTGGAATAACAAAAGATGGTGGGACAGAAATAACGTTCAAAACAGTTCAATGTGCCTTTTCTTGTGTCGGCAGGCAAACACTTTAAACACACTTATATAAAAAAAAAAAGAAATTGTAACTAAAATGACTTAGGTTTAGTGAAGGACCAGAGACGTCTGGAACCTGGCTGCTCGTCATCGGTCAACATCAATCATAAAAGAATGCCGATTAAGATTGCCCGCCAATATGTGCGCACTGGATTATATATAAATGATAAAATATTAAATATTAAGAGTATGTGAACCATTCCTACCTTGTTTACTTCCCTGACAACCTCAAAAGTTTTGTAATTCATCAGAACTATTTAGCCATGCATCCATTTTTTTATCAATGTACCTCAAGCAACTAAAAGTGTGGGGAGTATTTTGCTTATTTCCCATCAGGCCTACTAAATGGGTTGAATGGGTGTATTTTTGAATTGTGTATGGTACTATTAGACATTTCTTATAATGTCCGCATAGTTCAGAGGGCAAGATGTGTGTTTTTGTATCATAATGTATGATGTTTTAATGTTCTGTGTTGGTTTTTGACTAATTGGACCATGAATTGGAAAGGTTGTCCAAATTAGTAGTGAGTCTGTGCAAGATTTAATGCTGTAATGCACATTGTCAGTAATAATCACTGTGGACCTCACCCATCAAACAAACCAAACTACAGTATCTTCTTACTCATGTTTCAAAAATAAACTTGGGACAAACAGCAAGCTATAGTCTAGGGGCCGCTGAATTAAGCAATTATTTGGTGTACCACTTAGGGTTGTACGGTATACCGGTATTAGTATAGTACCGCGATACTAATGACTCATATTCGATACTATACCGCCTCTAAAAAGTACCGGTCAGCCAAACCCCGTCGTCGTCACGTCGTGTCATTGCTGGTTTACGAGCAGACGAGCATGTTCGTCAACGCACAATCACAGAGTACTTAAAAACAGACACAGTGTGTAGACAGAAAAGGGAGAACGGACGCATTTGAGCTTAAAAAATAGCGATAAAGGTGAAGTTATAACACTGAAACCCCCTCAGGAAGAGGTGCTTTAAGACATGGCTAGCTAGCGGCTAAAGTCCAGCCCCAGTCTGCAGTGTTTTAGCTACTTCTAAATCACTAATCCTCGCCTCCATGGCGACAAATAAAGTACGTTTCTTACAAGTATCATCCCTGCAGGACGAGGAATAGCTAAACATGCTTCACTACACACCATATCTCACCGGCGTCAAAATGTAAACAAACGCCATTGGTGGATCTACACCTAACATCCACTGTAATGATACCGAGTACAATAGCGTATCTAGTCGATACCACTAAGATTACGTCAATATTTTTCGGCATCACATCTTCTTTCGTTTTCAAAAAATTTATATTATGTTTATAAACTCAGGAAATATGTCCCTGGACACATGAGGACTTTGAATATGACCAATGTATGATCCTGTAACTACTTGGTATCTGATCGATATCCAAATTTGTGGTATCCAAAATTAATGTAAAGCATCCAAAGAACAGAAGAATAAGTGATTATTACATTTTAACAGAAGTGTAAATAGAACATGTTAAAAAAGAAAGTAAGGAGATATTAACAGTAAATGAACCAGTAGATTAATAATTAATTTTCTACCACTTGTACTTAATAATTTTGACAAAATAATAGAATGATAAATGACACAATATGTTACTGCATATGTCAGCAGCTAAATTATGAGCCTTTGTTTGCTTACTTACTAATAAAAGACAAGTTGTCTTGTATGTTCACTGTTTTATGTAAGGACAAACTTGCAATAACAAACATATGTTTAATGTACCGTAAGATATTTTGTTAAAATAAAGCCAATAATGCAATTTTTTTGTGGTCCCCTTTATTTAGAAAAGTACCGAAAAGTACCGAAAAGTATCGGAATAATTTTGGTACCAGTACCAAAATATTGGTATCGGGACAACACTTGTGCCACTAGATGGAGCCCGAGTTGTACGAGTACCACAGTTTGAAAAACACTGCTTCAAATCGTTCTGCCTCTGAGTGGTGTGGCACTTGGGGTGGCCTATCAGATTGTAGGGGTGGCACGTGCCAACCCAGGACACCCCCTAGACACGCCACTGAGCAGGAAGTACAGGAAGAGCAGGGAACACAGGGTATAGAACAAAGAGACACAAAAGAAAAGCGACAGAAAAGATAAAGTAGTTTTATAGCATAGAGGAGAGGCGGCTCTGGCGGCTGTTGTCAAGGCAACCGTACAGGTGTTGAAGCAGGTCAATTGGATGCATCGGCCCTACTGGCGGATAACAAGCGTGTTTGTGTGTCAGCTCATTTGTAAACAAGCCGTGTGTGTGCCACATACTGATTTGACTTCCATGTTACTATTCTATTTGTCAATGCTTAAAGTTGGCTTTTTTTCGATTCATTGCTTATTGCTGCCACTAGGGCAGTGTTTTTCAACCACTGTGCCGCGGCACACTGCTGTGAGATACAGTCTGGTGTGCCGTGGGAGATTATCTAAATTCACCTATTTGGGTTAAAAATATTTTTTGCAAACCAGTAATTATAGTCTGCAAATGATATGTTGTTGTTGAGTGTCGGTGCTGTCTAGAGCTCAGCAGAGTAACCGTGTAATACTCTTCCATATCAGTAGGTGGCAGCCGGTAGCTAATTGCTTTGTAGATGTCGGGAACAGCGGGAGACAGTGTGCAGGTAAAAGGTATCTAATGCTGAAACCAAAAATAAACAAAAGGTGAGTGCCGCTAAGAAAAGGCATTGAAGCTTAGGGAAGGCTATGCATAACAAAACTAAAACTGAACTGGCTACAAAGTAAACAAAAACAGAATGCTGGACGACAGCAAAGACTTACTGTGGAGCAAAGACGGCGTCCACAAAGTACAACCGAACATGACGTGACAATCGACAATGTCCCCACAAAGAAGGATAAAAACAACTGAAATATTCTTGATTGCTAAAACAAAGTAGATGCGGGAAATATCGCTCAAAGGAAGACATGAAACTGCTACAGGAAAATACCAAAAAAAGAGAAAAAGCCACCAAAATAGGAGCGCAAGACAAGAAGTAAAACACTACACACAGGAAAACAGCAAAAAAGTCAAAATAAGTCAGGGTGTGATGTGACAGGTGGTGACAGTACACCTACTTTGAGATAAGAGCTATATTGATGCATGCTTGGTTATGGTTTAAAGTCATACCCAACAATTGCGACGACGACTTTTTACTCTCAACTGAGTTTCGTTTTTTAACGATTTCTGCTGGTGGTGTGCCTCTGCATTTTTTCAGCGCAAAAAATGTGCCTTGGCTCAAAAAAGGTTGAAAAACACTGCACTAGGGGGTATGTGTGCACGATTCATGCTTATAATATTAGAGGAGGGAGATAAGGCAATTTAAATTATGATCTCCGATACAGATAATGGTAATTTTTTCTTGGACAAGGTCATTAAATTAATTTGTAATTTCGCCGTCATTTTTTTCCATTGTGATTAAAGTATTACAATTATTTCCTTTTGTTACACACAATTGTTTGAGCAAAATAAAGTCAAACGTGCAAAATAATTAAACGAAAGCAAAAACAAAAACATTTATATCCCCTGCACAAGTCCTCCCGTGCCCAGTGATTTATTATTTACAAAAACATAACAAAACCAAAAACACACAGATATTTGTGAAAATAAGCATAGAAAAAATTTCAAGAAAGAAAAATATATATCTCATCACCTATAGTATTGATCTGATACAGGTGCTATTGATGCTTAGATAAATATATATGCCTCTTGCATTTATTACCATATTGACAAATCTAAGATAGTATTTTTTACCCTGAAAACGGTCTTATAATTGGGAGCTGGGATAGGTTCCAGCACCCCCACGACCCTAAAAGGGACAAGCGGTAGGAAATTAATCTATTTACGTTGACCCCGACTTAAACAAGTTGAAAAACTTATTTGGGTGTTACCATTTAGTGGTCAATTGTACGGAATATGTGCT